>NC_133326.1:449939782-449952115 GCF_042186555.1 Aquarana catesbeiana | reverse complement strand
CGGGAGGAGAAAGACCCGTTCCGAGGACGAATATGTCCACACTTATTAAGAGGGGGACACACAATTGCTCTCTACGCTCGCTGGGGACCCCCAAAAGGAAACTATTACCAGCAAACCTGAGCAAATATAGCTACAACAGCAGAGGCAGAAGCTCCAAGATGGCGCCGACTCACAGAGCGCACAAAGGAGATGAGATGGGGGACGATGAGATATCCTTACCAGCATCTGAGGACTCTACCAGAGGTAATAACAACCCTGACACACCTCTGACATATGCTATAATGACTGAGATAGCAGCTGACATTAAAAATTCATTCTCTGCGGCCATCACTGACATTAAAACAGAATTACTGAGGTTATCAGAGCAAATGGCAGTGAATGAAAGAGCAGGGAAAAGGAGGGACAGGGCACTGCTCAGGTTGGACGACATCACAACTACGCACTCTCAACACATGATCGACATGAATAGGCAGATCGAAGACCTGGACAACAGGGGGAGAAGACACAATATAAGAGTGAGAGGAGTCCCAGAGTCTGTCACCCCCGAGCAAATCAAGCCAGCCCTATCCTCCATCTTTAACAGCCTCATTGAGAGAACAGAGGCCTCACCAATAAAATATGACAGGGCACACAGAGCCCTCAGACCCAGGGCTCCAGATAATAATCCCCCAGAGATATTATCTGCTGTCTACCAAACTTTTGCCTGAAAGAAGAAATCCTGCAAAAAGCCAGAACAAATGATCAGGTCACATTTAATGGCACAGAGGTACAGCTCTTCCAGAGCCTCATATCACACTGAAAAATAGAAAAGCCCTAAGACCTCTCCTTGCAATACTAAAAGAAAAGGAATTAGTTACAGTTGGAAATTCCCCTTTGCATTGCAAGCCACTTATAACGGCAAACAACACATGCTCAGAGTCCCAGATGAACTGGGAAAATTCTGCGTACAGATTGCCCCTGTGGACCTATCTGACTGGTATGCTGAATTCATTAACAACCGCCCTTTTTGCCAAGTCCTTCTCCTGAAAAATCTCCCTTCCAATATGAGAAGCACTGCAGAAATGCAAACAGATGCAATTACAGCTCTCCTGCCTCTAAGAGCCCAAGAATGAGAGATCCCAGATAAAGCCAGCACTTCTCTCACCACTCAGTTTCTTTAGAACCACTGAAAAATGACTGTTTACACTTTCTCAGTTTAAGTTGTGCTGAACACATGTTAATTACTTAATTTTAGTTCTACCCTAGTTTAAAATAAGTTAACACGTTTTCTTCCTCTAGATGTTGTTCCTGACTCAGTAACTCCCAGAAAGGAAACTCAGGTACAAAATGTAATAGCTATTGCTATTCTTAACCACTGACTAGAGTGTTCTCTTTCTCCAAGAAGCATAACCAAAATGCTTATACACCTCCAACTCCAGTTTAAGACATAAACCTCTGAGCTATGACCTTCATGTTGTCTTCTCTAACATTACTGTACTTCTGACCTAAGGAAAGCTCCAATAGGGACTGCGGTTTTTCTTCAAGATATCCCCCCTAAAGAAGATGGAAGCTCTCCTACACTCCTGTCATAGATGTACTTTGGATCCATTCCTGAGACCCTCTGGACTAGAATGAACAGTGAATAACTCAAGCAGTATACTCCCTGCCATACAATGGACACTTCTCATATCTCAACACCTAAAAGAGGTTAGATACGCACTGTACCCACACGGAGATCACTCCATCTATATATATTATTTTTCTACATGTTATCACCTATCACTGGGCAGAGGAAAACCACATGCCCCATTACTACAGAGCAAAGAACATGTTACATAGATAAGACATCACCTACCTTTATTCCTGCTTTTTAAAGTTCTTGTTTTTGTTAAATCTATAATGGAAGGAGCTATGAGCTATGCTACTAGTGAGGCCAAAAGAAGATGAGACTCACTGGTGGGATGCTCAGATACAACCTCCCTAGAGTATATATATTTAATATTAAGATAGAACTGTACCACTGTTATAAATAAGTTACTATTACAAATGGGCAGCATACCCCTATATATACAAGGTTGTGACACATCACACCTCAACTTGTCACGTTTTTTTGTTACTATAGACCCACTGAAAAATGACTGTTAACACTTTCTCAGTTTAAGTTGGTATGCGGAGCACTTGTTAATAATGTCATTTTAGTTCTACCCTAGTTTAAAAGAAGTCAATACGTCTTCTACCACTAGATAGCGATCCTGTCTCAGCAACTCCCAGCAAAGGAGACTCAGATACAAAACGTAATAGCTGTTGCTATTCTTAAAGAGGAAGTAAAGCCTAAAAAAAAAAAAAAATACACCCTGTAAGGCAAAGTCATAATGAGCTACCATACTAGCTCATTATGAATAACTTACCTCAGATCGAAGCCCCTGAAGCGACCCTCGTTCCCCTCCTCTGCCATCGCCATCTATTCCAGAGTGACTTCTGGGTATCAAGGCTCCGGCGCTGTGACTGGCCGATGATGTCACTCCGACGCATGCACGGGTGCCGTCAGTGACGGGATGTTCGCCTACACTAACGGCATGCTCAGTGCGCCTGCGCCGTTATGTACGGCACGCATGCACCATAGACAGCGGTGCCCAGTTTTTGTAAAATATCTCCTTAACCGTGTTGGTTAAGGAGATATTTCTTGCACCTACAGGTAAGCCTTAATCTGGTCCCAGAGGGTTTACAACCACTTTAACCACTAGAGTGTTCTCTTTCTCCAAAAAGCATAACCAAAATGCTAATGCACTTCCAACTCTGGTTTAAGATATAAACCTCATAGAGACAACTCTTTTTAAGACATAAACCTCTGAGCTAACCTTACGTTGTTTTCTCTAACATTATTGTACTTCTTACTTAAGGAAAGCCCCAATAGGGTCTGCTTTTTTTTTTTTCAAGATATCCCTACTAAAGAAGATGGAAACTCTCCTACACTCCTGTCATAGATGAGCTTTGTACTCATTTCTGAGACCCTCTGGACTAGAGTGTTCTAACAGTGAGTAACTCAAGCTGTATATCCCCTGCCATACATTAGACACCTCTCATATTACACTTAAAAAAAGTTAGATACGCATTGTACCCCTACGGAGATCACTCCATCTTTTTACATCCGACCCCCTTTTTTTTTTTTTTTTTTTGTTCTTGTTTTTATTTTTATTTTTCTATATGCTACCACCGATCACTGAGTAAAGGAAACCACCATGCCCCATTGCTACAGATCGAAGAACATGTTCCATAAATAAGACATCACCTACCTTTATTCCTGCTTTTGAAAGTTTTTGTTCATGTTAAATAGCAATGAGCTATGTTAATAACGAGACCAGAGGCGAATGAGACTTGCTGGTGGGATGCTCAGATACAACCTCCCTAGAATATATATGTTTAATAGTATATATGTTTAATATTAGGATAGCCCTGTACCACTGTTATAATTAAGTTACTATTACAAATGGGCAGCATACCCTCTATATAAACAAGGTCGAGGCACATCACACCTCAACTCATCACATTTTTTGTTAACGATTTCTCAATCTATCGGGATCTAAGTAAACCACTACTTGTCCCTGAAACCTGCTCCCAGGAACTCCATGAGTTCTGACATTTTAGTTGTTATATTAATTGTTTAACTAGTTTTAATACCACACCACCTCTTACCATTCACTAACACACCTCCCACCTACCCCCTGGAGTAATACTTAGTGTCCTTTTTTTAGAACACTAACTAGCAACTACAGCATCTTGGTGTATACCTGAGCTAACACTCACACTAGGTTCTACAAAACCAACCCAACCCTTTTCACCCCCTTCAAAACATAATCCTCCCTCATCCCCTACCTACTTCCACTATTCCCACCACCCTCCTTATTTCCCTTTGTTCTTTGAGGTCTGCTTTCAACCCCTGCTCAATTATGGCATATTCTTTTCTAGGGAAATCGCCAACCATTATCTCACATAATGTGAATGGCCTCAACAACCTGAAAAAAGCAGAAAAATATTGCAGGAACTCAAAAAAGTATGCCTATTAATAATAGTCTTCCTCCAAGAAATACACTTCAAAGGTCCAAACATCCCCAAACTCACCAACAACCTCTTCACAAAAGTATACAATGCCACTAACACACTAGCCAAAACCAAGGGGGTCTCTATCCTGGTGAATACTCCCCTTTCAAACTAAAACAACAACTCTCCAGAAGGCCGCTACATTTTTCTTAAAGGCTCATGGGAAGGTTCTCCAATTACTTTGGCGAACATCTACTTCCCAAACAAAGCACATATAACATTCTGTCGCACTATAATAGACAAACTTACATGGTTCGCTGAAGGCTGTATCCTTCTGGGCGGAGACTTTAACATACCCCTATCCCCACTTAAAGACACATCGACCAGCTACACCCATGTTGCATACAAAATTCTTAAACGTATCAAGGTCCTATTACAATCCCTATCACTGGTTCACTCATGGAGGTCCACACACCCCATCGAAAAAGACTTCACCTACTTCTCCCCTCCCCATAAATGATACTCAAGAATTGACCTAATCTTTGTATCACAAAGAGATTTAATTAACGTAGTCAAAGCAGAAATAGGAACAATTGCATTATCAGACCATGCTCCCACCGCTATCACCTTGAAACTTAATTCACCCAAACCCACCACCTTTAACTGGAGACTCAATGCTGCCTTACTGACCAACCAGGCAATACAAGATGCAATACATGACTCAATCAATACATACTTCGGGGACAATTTAGACACAGACACAAATCCCTTAAACAACTGGGAGGCCCACAAGAGCGTGATCAGAGGGGAACTCATAAAATGGGGAGCAAGAAGGAAAAAAGAAAGAGAGCATGAAATCACAAAATTATCCCACAAGATTCCTAATCTCGAAATTCAACATAAGCAGTCTCTTTTGGCTCTTGCTGAAGACACAAAGCAGGATCTCCCTGAAACAAATACTAGATCTTAAAACCAAAAAGTCCCTATTTTTTACATCTTTTATGAGCATGGTGATAAGAGTGGGAAACAATTGACCAAAGCTCTTAGAGATGCGACAACAGCAGGACATATACACTCTATCCGCAATAAAGCTTGTACTCTTGAACACAAACCGGAAAAATAGCGGAACTATTTCACGAGTTTTATTCCAAACTGTATAACCTTCCACCCCAACACAAACCAATCCACATAACACACTCAAAAGAAAAGACTATACAAGACTTTTTGAAGGACTGCAAAATCCCTTCCCTTAAAGTAGATGATTCAAGTAAATTGGAAGAACCTATTACCATTACAGAAATTCAAACCGCCATTAAAGATTTAAAAACAGGGAAAAGTCCTGGTCCTGATGGATTCACCTCCCAATATTATAAAACTTATACACAATTACTTGTTAAACCCCTCTTGACAGCTTACAATTACTTGACAAAAAATAAACTCAGCTCCCATTCTTTCCTTATGGCACAAATAGCAGTTATCCCCAAACCAGACAAGGATCACACAGACTGTGCTAACTTCCGTCCTATTTCACTCCTGAATGTGGATTTAAAACTTTTAGCGAAAATACTAGCCAACAGATTAAAACTCCTTCTATCAGAAATCAAAGGCCCAGAACAAGTAGGCTTTATGCCCGGCAGAGAAGCAAGAAACAATATAACCAAATCCCTAAACCTGATTCAACACGCACAAAACTCTAAGATCAAGGGCCTCTTGCTATCCACTGATGCAGAGAAGGCCTTTGATAGAGTCTCTTGGGAATATATGCTATCCACATGTCACCATATAGGCCTAGGCGAAAATATGTTTTCCTTGATAGCAGCCCCTGACCCCATAAATATACATAATGGCACGTGCCAAGGCTGCCCTCTGTCACCACTTCTTTTTATTATCTCGCTAGAGCCACTCATCAGAACTATTAACTTATCTAATGATATTCACAGTTTCAAATTACACAAATGAGAACATAAAATTGCTGCTTACGCAGACGATCTCCAGTTCTTTCTTACGCAACCCCATATTTCTTTACCCAATCTCCAAGAAATTTTCAAAACATTCGAAAACATCTCTAACTTCAAAATAAACCGATCCAAATCCGAGGCACTCAACATCACCCTTCCACCAGACCAATTAAACAAACTGAAGGAAAATTACACCTATAAATGGGAACAAAACATGCTCAAATACTTAGGGATCAACCTGACTCCCAATATCGAATCACTATACAAAACCAACATAGTACCTTTATTAAATTCCATAGCAAAAGATTTGCAAAAATGGACCCCAAAATTATTCTCTTGGTTTGGAAGAGCCTCAATATTGAAAATGACAATTCTCCCAAAACTGCTATATATTTTTAATGCACTGCCTGTATCAGTACCTAACTCATTTTCACCAAACTTACAGAAATACAAAGATGTTTCCTATGGGCTGACAAAAAACCAAGGATAAACTTCCGCCTCCTTACACCTAAGAATAGAGGGGGCATCGGTTTTCCAGACATCAAAATATATCACCAAGCCACCCACATCACCAGAATAATAGACTGGCACTGTCACGGACCCGATAAAGACTGGTTTCAATTAGAATACCTGCACAACGCACATCTACTGTTCTACCCTTGGTCCCTACATTCAAAACTTACCAGACACATAGAGCACCCATTAGTAGCAAATACTTTAAACATCTGGCATAAAATCGCCCCCCTGCATAAACTGGCCACAATACCAGGCCCACTGACTCTTCAATATTAATATATACTTTCAAATGCAGAATATGGTATAACACACTGTCAACTGACATTTCAGTAATATGTTCATTTTCATACTGTTCAAAGCCCAATGATTGCTATGTTATCTTTCAATAAAATCTTGATTGTTAAAAAAAAAGAAAAAAGACACAAGTCCATCAAGTCCAACCTATGTGTGTGATTATATGTCAGTATTACATTGTATATCCCTGTATGTTGTGGTCGTTCAGGTGCTTATCTAATAGTTTCTTGAAACTATTAATGCTCCCTGCTGAGACCACCGCCTGTGGAAGGGAATTCCACATCCTTGCCGCTCTTACAGTAAAGAACCCTCTACGTAGTTTAAGGTTAAACCTCTTTTCTTCTAATTTTAATGAGTGGCCATGAGTCTTGTTAAACTCCCTTCTGTGAAAAAGTTTTATCCCTATTGTGGGGTCACCAGTATGGTATTTGTATATTGAAATCATATCCCCTCTCAAGTGTCTCTTCTCCAGAGAGAATAAGTTCAGTGCTCGCAACCTTTCCCCATAACTAATATCCTCCAGACCCTTTATTAGCTTTGTTGCCTTTCTTTGTACTCGCTCCATTTCCAGTACATCCTTCCTGAGGACTGGTGCCCAGAACTGGACAGCATACTCTAGGTGTGGCCGGACCAGAGTCTTGCAGAGCGGGAGAATTATCGTTTTATCTTTGGAATTAATCCCCTTTTTAATGCATGCCAATATTATGTTTGCTTTGGTTTTTTTTTGTTTTTTTTTATTCAATTTTATTGAGGAATTTTTCCTATACAAATTACACAAAATTCGATATCTATTAAAATTTATCATACATCCTCCTTTTCCCTTTTTTCCTTTCCCTTTTCCCCTCCCCTCCCTATCCCTCCCTCCTTATCCCAAGCTCCCCCATAGATCTGTTGTTTTCGCTTATTTTCCTTCTATTATACCTATCTCTTTTCACTTATATTCTGAGCGTACTTCTCTAAATTTTTGTAAACCTGCCATTTCTCCCAGAATTCTCTATAGGTCTCCTCTCGTCCCTGTTCTCCGCAGCACAGAAACTCCATATTACTTATTTGGTCTACTCTTTGTAGCCACTCTCTTGTACTTGGTTTCTCCGTGTGTAACCATTTTTTTGGAATGAGCCCCTTTGCTGCGTTGAGCAGGAACGGGACCAGAGTTTTCTTATACTGTTTTATTGTTTTGTTTGCCCCATGGAATAAACAGTACCAGGGGTTTTGTGGAATTTTCTCTCCGGAAATCTCCTTAATAAGATCTACAACCACCTGCCGAAATTCTTTTATTTTTGGGCAGTCCCACCATATGTGTATTGTCGTTCCCAGACACCCGCAGTTCCTCCAGCATTGAGAGGACTTGCTTGGCTGAATTTTATTGATTCTTTCTGGTGTCATGTGCCAGCGTACCATACACTTATAGTTTGCCTCTATCGTGGTAATGTCGGAAGCATAGTTATGTACTGCCCCTAACATTTGTGTTTCATCTAATTTTATGCCCAGTTCTTGTTCCCTTTTTTCTTTGAAGGGGAGAGACCCATGTCCTTCTAGTTCTGTTAATATTTCATACATTTGAGATATTCCATGTTTTAAGTGTGTTTTTATATTACAGAGCTTTTCAATTGGAGTTAACGCCTTCTCTTCTCTAATTGGTTGAGGGATTGTGTTTACAAGATGTCTCATTTGTAAATATTCCCAGTCATTAAGTTGGTGCCACCCGTGAGTCAAAATTAAATTGTGCTTTGTCTTAATTTTGCCGTGTGTAACAATATCCTTTAATTGTGCAGTTCCTAATAAGTTCCCCAGCCGTGTACCATTTCCTGGGATAAAAAAATGTGTGCCCGTTAATGGAATCAAAGGGGAATTATATTTCCATTCTTCTTTGCGGTGTAGTGTATACTATACTTTAAAAACGTTTTTTGTTAACTCATGTGTGTCTTTACTGTGTGTTGTCAGTTTAGGTGGAATCCAAATGTTTTTTTTAATTGTGCCGTGTTTAATGTGTCTTCCATTTTCACCCACCTCTTTCTAGTGTTTGTGTTAGCCCATTCTATTAATCTGGCCAATATTGTTGCCTTATAGTATCTTTTTATGTCTGGAACTGCCAACCCACCGTTTTTTTTTTTTTTTTTTCCTAGTTAAGAGAATATTGTTTACTCTGGCTTTTTTATTTTGCCATAGGTATTTCAAAATTATTGATTTTATTACTTTAAAAAAGCTTTGTGGTAATTCTATCGGGAGCATTTGAAATTCATAAATTATTTTTGGTAAAATCACCATTTTTAACATATTTATTCTCCCTATCCATGAAATTGGTCTCCTCGATATGTTTTTTTATCTCTTTTTTTACTTCGTTAAGTAATGGAATAAAGTTGGCCTGGTATAGCTTCTCTAGGGTAGGTGTTATTTTAATTCCTAAGTATGTTAATTCTTCTCTTTCCCAGGTGAAGGGGAATTCCTGTTGTAATGCTTTTTCCTCTTTTTTTATCCACTCCTAGGTTTAATGTTACTGTCTTTATGGGATTCATTTTGAAATTCGTAAGCTCACCATATTCTTTTAGCTCTTTTATTAGATTGGGTAATGACAGCCTTGGTTTGGTCATGGAAAGAAGTATGTCGTCTGCATACGTCGCCACCTTATGCTCTTCGTCTCCCACTCTAACCCCTCCTATATCCACATTGTTCCGTATTTTTACTAACAATGGTTCCAGTGCAATTACATATAGGAGCAGAGAGAGTGGGCATCCTTGACTTGTTCCGTTGAACATCTCGAAAGCAGACGACATACTTCCATTGACCCCAACCCTGGCCGTCGGATGGTTATATAAATTATTAATCCATCTCATCATGTGCTCCGGAGTGCCTCCATCATGAATCCCCAATCTACTCGGTCAAATGCTTTTTCAGCATCGATCGAGATAAGTAGCGTTTCCTCATCCTATCTTTATTTATTATTAACATTGTCCTTATACTGTTGTCCCTTCCCTCCCTTCCTGGTACAAAGCCTGCTTGATCGATGTTTATCAATTCTGGCATGAGATTTTTTAGTCTCGATGCCAGGATTTTTGCATATAATTTTGTGTCTGCGTTTAACAACGCTATGCGCCTGTAATTGAAGCAGACAGTTCTATCTTTCCCTATCTTTGGTAATATTGAGATATTGGCAAGGAGGGATTCTCTTCTTATTTCTTCATTTTCTCCTATTTTATTAAAGTAGTTACATATTGCAGGGACTAATTGTTCTTAAAATTTTTTATAATATTTTATTGTAAACCCATCCGGGCCTGGGCTTTTCCCCCCTGGTATTTCTTTTAGGGCGTTGTAGATTTCCTCTTGAGTAAATAATTCTTCTAGTGCTTCTACACTTCCTGATGGTATTTTTGGTAGGTTGGCTTCGGCTAGGTATGGCTGTATTTTAACTTTTCTACTTTCTTCCTCCTGTCGTGTCTCTTTACTTTTTATTGTATATAAAGCGCTATAATATGTTTTAAAAGCCTCTAGAATATCAGTTGTTTTGTATTTAATTTCCCCTTTCTCATTTTTTATTTTTTCTACATAGTTTAAAGTTTTTTTTTTCCTTTGATATTTTTGCTAGGTATTTCCCAGGCTTATTCCCCCATTTATATCTTTCTTTTGCAACATTTTTAAATACTTTTCTAGTTTCTTGTTCCATCAAGTCCCTTAGCTGGCCCCTTTTTTGACAATCTTCTGATGTGTTGTCGTTTCTAATTGTATTTTATGTATTTGTTCTAGGTCATGTAGTTCTTTTATTACATTTTTCATGGTTATTTCTCTTTCTCTTTTTTCCCCCGCTCCTATTGAGATCAGCTTTCCCCTAATATAGGCTTTATGGGCCTACCAAATAGTCACCTTTTTTACATCTGGTGTGTCATTTGTACTGAAATATTGTTCAATTTCTGTCGTTATTATTTTTTTTACTTCTATGTCATCTATTAGCTCTTCATTTATGCCGCGTACACACGGTCGGACTTTTCGTCTACAAAAGTCCGACAGCCTGTCCGACAGACTTCCGACGTACCTTCGGCGGACTTGCGGCAGACTTTCTTACGAACGGACTTGCACACACACGACCACACAAAAGTACGACAGCCTAGTACGCGGTGACGTACACCAAGTCCGACGAGACTATAAAACGGAAGTTCAATAGCCCGTACGACACCCTTTGGGCTCCTTCTGCTAATCTCGTGTTTATCTCGTGTTAGTAGAAGTTTGGTGAGAGACGATTCGCGCTTGTGAGACTCGTATTTTTCAGTTCGTTTTAACTGTTGTTCAGTCTGTGCTTGTGAGGTTTGTATCTGCTTTTCAGTGCGTTTGGTCAGTTGGCATTGAGAAATCTTTGTTTTATTGGCCGCTCGTTCCTGATTTTCAGGTCGTTCTTCACAGGCCTTGCTGTTCTTCAGTGCGTTCTGTTTAGTGCGTTCTGACCAGCCGACCGTTTTGAAGCCATGTTACCTGTACGTACTCGTCGTAGAGCTCGTGCATTGTATGTGCTTGGTGCTGTAGTTTATTCTTCAGCCCAAGACCAGTCCATGAACAGGGCGAGGAGGAGTTCATGGACCAAGAATTGGTTGCTTCAGCGTGACCAGTTCTGTCACATGCCTTTGCTCCGTGAGATCCGTGAGAATAATCCTGAGGATTTCAGGAACTTTCTCCGGATGACGGACCCCGTTTTTGACCGTTTGTTGGCTTTGCTGACCCCCTATATCAGCAGGCAGGATACCTGCATGAGGCAAGCCATCACTCCGGAGCAGAGGCTGGTCGCTACCTTGCGGTATTTGGCCACAGGGAGAAGCCTGCAGGACCTTAAGTTCTCGACAGGCATCTCCCCCCAGGCTCTGGGGATCATTATCCCAGAGACCTGTTCTGCCATCATACAGGTCCTGCAGAAGGACTATATTAAGGTAAGATATTTTTCTTTTATTAGCATCACATGTTCTTTTATGTAATCTTTGATAATGTGATGTATTTCTTGCTTCAAACACTACTTACCATCATTGCAATATAGTGTGAATGTCCCCTTTTTATCCTCACACATGCTGGAATTTTTTACTGTTATTTTTTGTCATGCATGTATATTTTCCTTCAATAACCTTCCCAGCATGAAGTGATGGGAACATATCCACCTAGTCTACTCATTTGGAATGTATTTTGTTTGAGTGTATTTAGGGTGCTGCTAATGAGCAATTATCTAGATTTCACAACCCCCCCACCCCCCCCCCCCACCACCTAAACTCACTCCAAATAGTGTGCTGCTAATGAGCAATTATCTAGATTTCACAACCCCCCCACCCCCACCCTCGTTAAAATTTGCTGGAATGTTCTGTGGTGTTGATTTGTCTAAAGCAAATATATGTTGCACTTTGCAAAATGCATGTGCACTCTACAAGTGCATTTGTTCCAGTGCTTTAGTAAATGAGCAGAAGCTCTGCTGATTTCCATCATCAAATCATATGCAAGCCTCAAAGTGTTTTCATTAATTGCCCTTGCATGTGATTGTGTACTCCTTGCAACATGAATGCCTTTTTACATTACCTCATTT
>NC_133326.1:449677282-449934782 GCF_042186555.1 Aquarana catesbeiana | reverse complement strand
AACCAGATATGACCATCTGGAGTCAGGTAAATTATTTTAACAAATATTTACTGTACTAATATTAATGATGTTAACTGGATGTTATAATTGTCTAAAATAATTTGGCACTCAAAATTGGGTATACATATCAATTGACAGTAGTGGCTAAATATGTTTGGCACCTGCTTGAAATAATTAGGGTGTCTGATTAGACTCTTTTATTAAAGAGAAGTATTCACATTGAATTTGCTATTCATGAGAAGCAAACTGTGTGTCATTGATGAACCCAAAAAAATATACTCAAACTATTGTCCTTTTTTTATACACAGGATGAGTCCATCCAGGAGGAATGGGGGGAAAGTGGCAGGCAGGAGGAGACCAGGCCCATGGACAGCCTGGAGGAGGCCGGATTCACCATCATCCTGGAGGAGGCTGGGCCCAGTGTCAGGCAGGAGGTGGCTGCTCCCAGTGAGGTGGCTGCTCCCAGTGAGGTGGCTGGGCCAAGTGAGGTGGCTGGGCCAAGTGAGGTGGCTGGGCCCAGTAGGAGCCTGACCGAATCCCAAGTGCCTCCCCTCCACCTTCCCAAAAAAAGGGCCAGGAAGGGGATGGTCACACAGGACGCATCCCTGCGCCTCATGCAAGAGGCCACCCGTTTTTTAAGGAGCCCCCCCGAAGCGGAAGAATCCTATGGCTGCTACTTAGCCAGCAGGCTTCTTCAGATGAATAGGGAGCAGCGCCTCATTTGTGAGCGCCTATTTGGGGAAACAATCCATAAGGGGCTGCAGGGCACGCTAACACAAAACACCCAACTACATGAGGCAGCCCCCCCTCCTCCTCCTCCTCCTCCTCCTCCTCCTCCTGCCACAACTGAAACACCAGAGCCACAGCCTCAAAAGAAGGCTACAGGGAAGGCTGCAGGGCAGCGTGGAGGAAAGGCTGCAGGGAAGAGAAGAAAATGATGACCTGGGTTCAGTCTGGTCTGACAGAAGACGCAGGCTGTTGTAGGACCACAGTCTGGGGACATCTAGATCATCTGCTGGTGCTGTTGATCTCTGGGATTCTTGGACCAGATTGTGCTCCCTCTTATATGGACTCCGCAAGATCCCAATTTTCTGGTACACCGACTTTTTCCAGCGTTGACTTCCTCTTTATTTTATTTTGACCATGAATAAATGGATCATTTTTTGAGTTTAGCAAAAGACTTTTTATGTTTTTTCTTTGAAATCATTGATTTTACACACAATGTTAAATTAACAAGGGACAACAATCTCATTGAGTTAGAAAAAAAACACACCAAAAATACATTACTAATGTTAATAATGTTCAAGTGGTAAGTCTTGAAAATCCAAAAATTTACGTAACCAAAAACGGTGCTTTGGGTTAACTTTATCTAAAAACTAAAAAATAATCACTATAAAAAAAAAAAAACAGAATAATGGGTTCTTTGTGGTAACTTTACAAACCTAAAAAAAAAAAAGGGGAAAAAGTATTATTAGTATGGAAACATTGTTTTTAAAATGCATACTATATCATTCATGAGATCAAAGAGAAAAAGAATCCAGAAATCAGTTTGGGAGAACTCTGATTATGAACAGCAAAACACCTTCGTTCTTTATAGAGCCTTTGTAAAGAAGAAATAAAATGCGCTGCATTCAACGATCACAGATTTTGCAGCGTGATGAATGTGCTACCTACAATACGAACACTAGTTTTACTAGACCGAGTGCTTCCGTTTAGTTTTTGCTTATGAGCATGCGTCGTTTTTTTGTCCGTCGGACTAGCATACAGACGAGCGGACTTCGGGGTCCGTCGTACTTACGACGTAAAGATTTGAAGCATGCTTCAAATCTAAAGTCCGTCGGATTTGAGGCTAAAAAAGTCCGTTGAAAGTCCGGAGAAGCCCACACACGATCGGATTACCAGCCAGCTTTAGTCCGTCAGCGTCCGTTGGACTTTTGTAGACGAAAAGTCCGACCGTGTGTACGCGGCATTAGTCTTCAGGACCCTTTTTTATATTCTTTTTCGTTGAATCTTATCTTTACTGTTACAGGAGCATTATCAGAGATTAATGTTACACCAATTGAGACCTCTACTACATTTTCCAGTATTTCGTGACCCACCAAAATGTAATCTAATCTTGAGTATGTGTCGTGCACCGATGAATGAAATGTGTAGTCTTTTTTACTTGGATATGTTATTCTCCATGCATCGATTAACTGCTGGATGTACATCTTGTTCTTTATTAATTTTAATTGTTTATTACCCCGTCACTGAGGACGTCAATGACAAAACGCGTACGACGGAGCCACGCACACTACGTCACTTCCAGGTACTGGAGAGGGTGGAACGCAGCTGGAGCGCAGAGAGCCTCTGCTAACCCCTATCTCGGCTTGTACCCACTTCTAGTCTTACGGCTTGCTCACTACCAGAGTGCATCAGCTAGATGCAGATACACACGCTTTTGTACCTTGTGTATGCTGATTTTAAATTTACTTTATGCTTTAATTTTAATAAACGGACCATATACATTTTACTACATTATGGGAGCCATTCTTTTTCTTATATGAGGAATATATCCATGGGCATACTCATCCTATCTGGACCAAAGGGACGCTTCCGGGATCCATATAGCAGACATCAGGCTGAACTGACTCATACAGAGAGTAACTACATGCCTATTACCCCTGCAGGGGTGACTGTATCCGGTGAGTAGGGACCCTGGAGGGGGAGCATAGAAGTCACCTGGAGTTACTTAAAGCACTCAAGTCACCTGTTGATGTTCTTTCTGCTACATATATGGGCACAACCTGATCATCCTGTATACAGGAACTGTTATATATATTTTTTTCACTCACTATATAGACTTACATGCCTTTTTTGATGGCATCCTGATTTTTTTTGTTTTTTTGTTTTCTTTGGATTTTTATTACACTGTTTTGATTTAAAGTCTATCTGCTTCTAAATATTTGATATTATCCATATTTTTTACATATATGGTTTTTGCATTTATATATTTCACATTGTAACACTATCTATCTGTTGCATGCAGTTAGTAATTGTATAGCACACTTTTCACGTACAAGTTTTTTTATATATGGATGGCTTTGCACTATGTCTAGTGTGGAACACTCTGATTCATACTTGTATGGTTCACATTTAATATACTCACCTTTAGCTGATTTTTTACTTTAACTACACATATTTATTATGTACCATTAAGTCACTGTTTGGGCAGTCCTTTATGGGTGGCCATTGGACATAGTTGCTCATATTGAGGTATCTTCGAGGCCCTTGCCCTCTACACATATTTACCTGCACAGACTCCTTAACCCAACCCCATTATAGGTCTTGTTGTGGTTTCCTTTAGCTAGGATAATAGGTGCTGAGTCCTGTCATATATCCCCCTTTTTAGGCTTAGCCCTATATCCCATTTTTTAGTTATTTAGTTAATAGGTAGCGCCATTCACCCCATTTTTTGTTTATCAACTTCCGAGAGCCCTCTTAGGGGAGCCCTGTTAGGGGAGCCAGCCACCTTTTTATAATATCCTAAGCGCCGTCCTTCTTTATATTTATACCTAATTTTGTTTGTTTTCCCGAATCGGTGCACGAGACCTACTGTCAAGATTGTGGTCCAAAGAGAAATTGAAATCCCCTGCTAAAACCACATGACCTTGTTTAAAGTCCGATAAAGTGTTAAGAATGTGAGAAGAAAAATGTCCTTGACTGCCGCACTCCATGCAAAAACATCTTTATTGGAAAATTGCGTTTAAAATCCAAAATGACAAACCAAACAAAAGGTGGACACAGCGGGCATAAAATAGCTAACACTTTTCACATTCAAAGATGCTTACTCATAGCTAGGTTTGATCAAACAAACAAAAGTGCATATAAAGGAAAAAGAGGAAGACGGGGTGATTTAGGGATTGCTCCTCCTCTTGCTGTCTTACCCCTCATCTTTCCACTCAGTTATATATTAACCTCTGGTATTAACCTGCTAGTTTGTAAAAATATGCGTTATCTTTTGTGTGTGATGGTAGGGAGGTGAACTTTTTCGTAAGATTTTCACAAGGTTTTCACAAGGTCAATTAATTAGTTATATATTAAAAAAAAAAAAAAAATAAGCAGATAGGGAAGGTTCGCTGTAACTTTTATAATTGACCCCACTGTCTAGGCATGCTTCACGGTAAAATCTCTTTCATAGTGTGATTTTTATTTTAATCAATTTGACAGAGTACTAAGCATTTAACAGAACGATTTTTTGCACAAAGTATGTTAGTTGTTTAGTTTATATTCTTTGCTGTACTCACCACCTCGCATTTGCATTCCTTGATGTAAATTGGTTCAGTCTAAATCAGATCGAGTGACCAGGTCAGTCTCATTAGTTCTCATTCACCAGGTATGCAGGATATGCAGCCAGATAGAAGCTGTGCTTTTCCTGGGGCTTTTCCTGGTTCCTGTATCTTTCTGGTCACACATTTCCTCCTTTCTCCTCCTTTCTCCTTCCTACCTCCTACCTCGTCTCCTCTTGGATACACAGTGGGAAGGTGAGGAGGTCAGTACAAGTCAGTGCAGCACTGCTCCATTCCAGTGTTTGTGCCTACTCGTAGCAAGGTGAATACAGAGAGCGAACAGGGAAATACATTGCCCCTTGCTAAACGCCATGTGGGTTGTGGGTGGAGGAGACTTCTAGGTGGGTTCCATTCAGACCCTCTTTTACATTCTCACCCCACCTGGCGTGTTTTCCGCGGAGTGAGGATCATGGCAGAGGCGCTCCAGATTCAAGCTTAGGCTTCAATCGGCTTCAGACAGCATGCTCTGGAGTGCTTCTAGGGGATAGCAGAGGGGACGGTAGGGGGTTGGCTGGCCGAGTGGATCAGGACTCAGGCAGTCTATGTTCCGTTCATGGAGCGGGGGGTGAGACCAGGTCTCTCACTGCATGCTCAGATTCGAACCCAGCGCCATTACTAGACTCCTCACTCCTCACCCGGTAGGATCGTGGTGTTTGCTTTGTTAGCAGCAGCTTGGCATGCATTGCTGAGCCTATCATCTACTAGGATCCCAGGTCCTTTTCCATCCTAGATTCCCCCAGAGGTTCTCCCCCCAGTGTATAGATTGCATTCATATTTTTGCCACCCAAATGCATTATTTTACATTTTTCTATATTGAACCTCATTTGCCATGTAGTTGCCCACCCCATTAATTTGTTCAGATCTTCTTGCAAGGTTTCTACATCCTGCGGAGAAGTTATTGCCCTTAGCTTAGTGTCATCAGCAAATACAGAGATTAAACTGTTTACCCCATCCTCCAGGTCGTTTATGAACAAATTAAACAGGATTGGTTCCAGCACAGAACCCTGGGGGACCCCACTACCCACCCCTGACCATTCCGAGTACTCCCCATTTATCACCACCCTCTGAACTTGCCCTTGTAGCCAGTTTTCAATCCATGTACTCACCCTATGGTCCATGCCAATGGACCTTATTTTGTACAGTAAACGTTTATGGGGAACTGTGTCAAATGCTTTTGCAAAATCCAGATACACCATGTCTACGGGCCTTCCTTTATCTAGATGGCAACTCATCTCCTCATAGAAGGTTAATAGATTGGTTTGGCAAGAATGAGTCTTAATGAATCCATGCTGATTACTGCTAATGATGCCGTTCTCATTACTAAAATCTTGTATATAGTCCCTTATCATCCCCTCCAAAAGTTTACATACTATTGATGTTAGGCTAACAGGTCTGTAATTCCCAGGGATGTATTTTGGGCCCTTTTCAAATATTGGTGCTACATTGGCTTTTCTCCAATCAGCTGGTATCATTCCAGTCAGTAACCGGTCAGTAAAAATTAGGAACAATGGTCTGGCAATTACTTGACTGAGTTCCCTAAGTACCCTCGGGTGCAAGCCATCTGGTCCCGGTGATTTATTAATGTTAAGTTTTCCAAGTCTAATTTTAATTCTGTCCTCTGTTAACCATGGAGGTGCTTCCTGTGATGTGCCATGAGGATAAACAGTGCAGTTTTGGTTACTGAAGCCCCCTGATTCCTTCGTGAAGACTGAGGAGAAGAGTAAATTCAATACTTTCGCCATCTCCCCAACCTTTGTAACCAGATGTCCTTCCTCATTCTTTATGGGGCCAATATGGCCTGTCCTCTCTTTTTTACTGTTTACATACTTAAAGAATTTCTTGGGATTTTTTTTGCTCTCCTCCGCTATGTGTCATTCATGTTCTATCTTAGCTGTCCTTATTGCACCATTACTTTTCTTGTTGCATTCTTTATAAAGTCTGAATGCTGATGATGATCCCTCAACCTTGTATTTTTTGAAGGCCTTCTCCTTTGCTTCTATATGCATTTTTACATTGGAGGTAAGACATCCAGGACTTTTGTTCACTCTTTTAGTGTTGAAAATATATTTATTAACATTTTCATAGAAAATATAGTGAACAACATGAAAATTCACAAACCATGGACGGTCATAGACAAACATTTGTAGGGGGTCAGCCCAACGGCTATCGCCCGTAGCTTGACTCCTGTGATCCAGTAGGGTTGAGCTAGAGTGAAGGACCGTCTTCTGGTACAAGAAATGGTTCTGGCTAATAACCCTTGGTGTTCATAATATAGATTAATACTTGTAGGTTGTAGAGAGTAGACATGTGCATTCATTTTCGTCCGAAACTCGGGTATTTTCGTTATCGTTTTAACAAATGATAATGAACGTGCAGAATCCAAAAACCGAAAGATCCGACATAAACAAATGCTTTATTTTCGTTTTCGTTGCGACAACAGTTCGATATAGATGGGAGATTCGACATGATGCTGACAATAGTGATCTGTGTCCATCGAACCTGTGGTCAAATGTGCCTAACCTTAGCTCTGTTAGTCCAAGATTATTCTACATAGAGAGAAAAGATTTGACATTATAGAGACAATAGCAAAAAAGGTTGAATGTGCCTAACCTAACTCTATTAGTCCAAGATTATTCTAGATAGAGAGAAAAGATTTGACAAAGCAGTCGCCGCGAGTGGACATTTATGGTCAAATGCTCTGCCCATAGGCTATAGAAGAATTCTAATGTTGGTTGACTAGTAATAATAATTAATAAATATAATTATTACTAGTGTCATAAAACATTAGAATTCTACTATAGCATGTAGGCGGAACATTCGACCGGAAATGTACGATTGCGGCGCCGTACAATTTAGCTGCTCCATCGAATATTCTTAGAACATTTGACAGACACCATAAGCCTTCAATGACAGATTCGCAAGTGGTGTTTTTATCCTCTTGTTATAACTATATAGTGACTAAAAAGAAAAAAGGAAAAAAGGAAAAAACAGTGGCGCTAACCTAAGACAGAATTGTTCGATTTAGACAACACTGAAAAAAATTTGTGTGTGAATATTATAATGGACAATTAAATCACCCTGTGACAAGTGAGATTCATAAGTGAATAAATCGAACAAAAAATCCATAAATTGATGTACAAAGAAAGTCCTTGACTAGTTGTGTCTTATTTTCTTCCACCACACCAAAGTGTTTAGTGATCCCACTCCCTTAAGAAATGCACTCACCGACTCCAAATGCCTACACTTGCGTGCAAGGCTAAAACGCTTTTATAACCACACAGAAAGGGTTAAATCGGCAGACCAATATCCAATAGTGTATGCAGAAATCGTTCCACATGCAAAATGACAAAAGTGCTCCAATAGTGTAAAACAGTATAAACCAGTTTATTGTAAACACTAACACTCTTCAACTTTTCCATTCACATTTTACAAAATCCAAGCCAGCAAAAACAGCTTCAAATCACAGCACGCTAAACAATTGGATCACACGTCACTGGTAAAGAATGTCATACAGCCACGCCCCCTGAACGACATTCTTCACCAGTGACGTGTGGCGCTTGAAGCCGAACGAGGAAGTGGTGATTCGATATAGTAGCCAGGCACCGAGGAGGAGGTGAGAGCTGAGACTTAACGCCTGCATACCTCGGGTCCGCTGTGACCATATCCCTACACTGTGTGATCCAATTGTTTAGCGTGCTGTGATTTGAAGCTGTCTTTGCTGGCTTGGATTTTGTAAAATGTGAGTGGAAAAGTTGAAGTGTGTTATGCCCCGTACACACGATCGGACATTGATCGGACATTCTGACAACAAAATCCATGGATTTTTTCCAACGGATGTTGGCTCAAACTTGTTTTGCGTACACACGGTCGCACAAAGTTGTCGGAATTTCCGATCGCCAAGAACGCGGTGACGTACACCACGTACGACGAGACTAGAAAAGGCCAGTTCAGGACCAAGCGCGGCACCCTTTGGGCTCCTTTTGCTAATCTCGTGTTAGTAAAAGTTTGGTGAGAGACGATTCGCGCTTTTTCAGACTCGTGGTTTTCAGATCATTTTCTGCTGTTCAGTTTGTGCTTGTGGGTTTGTATCTGCTCTTCAGTGCGTGCAGCAAGTGACGCGTGACTCTTGTCATTCTGTTCTTGTTCATTCGTTACTGTTTTTCAGGTCGCTCTTCACAGGCCTTGCTGTTCTTCAGTGCGTTCTGTTACTTCGTTCTGAGCAGCCGACCGTTTTCTAGCCATGTTGCGTATACGTACTCCTCGTAGAGTTTGTGCTGTGCGGGGGCTTGGTGTTGGGGTCCTGACCTTGACACAAGTCCAGTCCATGAACAGGGTGGGGAGGAGTTCATGGACCAAGAATTGGTTGCTTCAGCGTGACCAGTTCTGTCATATGCCTTTGCTCCGTGAGATCCGTAATAATAATCCTGATGATTTCAGGAACTTTCTCCGGATGACGGACCCCATATTTCACAGTTTGTTGGCTTTGCTGACCCCCTATATCAGCAGGCAGGATACCTGCATGAGGCAAGCCATCACTCCGGAGCAGAGGCTTGGCGACAGGAGAAAACTGCAGGACCTCAAGTTCTCGACAGGCATCTCCCCCCAGGCTCTGGGGATCATTATCCCAGAGACCTGTTCTGCCATCATCCAGGTCCTGCAGAAGGAGTATATTAAGGTAAGATTTTTATCCTTTAATATCACATTTTATTGTATTTAACGTTTGCTAATGTATTGTATTTCTTTCCTCATTCCCTAGTTACCATGATTGTAATATGCTGTGAATGTCCCCTTTGTCCTCATGCATGCTGGATTTTTATTTAATTATTTTTGTTGTCCTTCATACATATTTGCCTTCACTTACCTCCCCAGCATGGTCTCCTGGCCCTATATTCACCTTGTGTAGTCACTTAACAATGTATTTTATCAGCTCCATAGTAGTGCTTTACCCCAAACACCCCCTAAAATGTGTTTAAATGTGATTTGTGCTTTAAATTCAGGCAGAGTGCCAGAGGCTTTTTTGGGGGGGTCCCCAAATCATTTTTAACCCTCCCTCCTCCCAACTGCTAAGTCAGCTGATAACAATTCTCTATCTATCCTAAATCATCTATCTGCTGACTTTGCCAAACCCATACACACTATACCCATCTCTTTTTGTGGTCAGATTTATGTATGAATTCCCCAAAGCATGTAGTGCAAGGGCCTGCCTGTATACTTTCAAATGGTACTGTTTCAAGTTTCTGTATACTATTATTATCTTGATAGGTAATAGCAGAATGTCCAAATGTGCTCAAATGTGTACAATGTTTATTTATATCTTTGTGACACTTCTTATATGTCCAGTGGCCTGCCAATAGTGTAACTAAGGAGGGGCTGTTCAAAGTAATACCCATTATTTAGGCATTCACCTCTCAATGAAGTAGAGAGGGTTACCTGTCCAAGAGTCCCCACCCATAATGTTAGAAATGGCCCATGAGAGGGGGGAGGGGGAATCTGATAGGTGTACCTTATACTTTGGTCTTTAAAAACTCCCTCAAATAAATGTTATCTTGATGTTGGCCAAGAATGTTTGTGTCTAATCAGCTTTCCCTGTTTATGTGCAAAATTACTAAATTTTTTTTGTTTGACTCCACAGTTTCCTTCCACGCCACAGGAATGGCAGACTGTGCCCTCCCACTTTGCCCAGCGGTGGGACTTTCCTAACTGCGGAGGGGCAATTGATGGGAAACACATCCACATCGTCCCACCACCCAACTCGGGGTCGTACTATTATAATTATAAGGGGTTCAATAGTATTGTGATGTTGGCGGTGCTGTCGGCTACTTATGAGTTCCTGTATGTGGACGTGGGGAAGAATGGCCGGATGTCCGATGGTGGAGTCATCACCCAGACGGAGTTCTACAGGCGTCTGCAGAATGGCAGCTTGGACTTGCCACCTCCAGAAGACAATGTGGAAGGACTCCCATTTGTCTTTGTTGCGGATGAAGCGTTTGCTCTGGGGGACCATCTTAGGCGGCCATTCCTGATGAAGACCCTCACCCCGGACCAGAGGGTTTTTAATTACCGGCTGGCCAGAGACAGAAGAGTGGTGGAGAACACGTTTGGAATCATGGCCAGCCGGTTCCGCCTATTTCTTACACCCATACACATGGCGGAGTACAAACTGAATCATATTATCCTGGCGTGCTGTGTTCTACACAACTTTTTACGGCAACATTCTGCCAAGTATGCTGGCTCAGTTGGGCCTGAGGCTGGACTTCAAAATGAAACAACCCTGATGGCGCTTGAAAGTGGCCGTCCTGGCTTGCACCCCCTGAGTGCCCGTGATGTCCGGCTAAGATACCTTGAATTCTTTGCGGGTAGGGGGGCTATCAATATGCCAGACAATGTCTGAAACCTTTTTCAAATAAAAAAACCAAATAACTACTCAAATCTTTGGTGACATTTACTGCTTGAGTTTGTTTTAGCTGACCCTGACAGAAATGTGATAAGTCCTGAAAATGGCGTGATTGCGTAACCTTACAAAGCACTGGTGGGTGTTATTTACTAAAGGCAAAGACACTTTGCACTACAAGTGCACTTGAAACTGCACTTGTAGTGCAAAGTGGATTTGCCCTTAGGAAATAACACCCATTGTCACAGAAAAAAACAATTAGAGCACCACAAAATTGTTGGTGCATTGAAACAATAATCCATACATTCTTGATTATCAATCTTTTTAATACCAGCACAATCACATGTGCATTTAGAAAAGGTTTTTAAAACAAACCAACATGTTTGTTGTATAACAATTTTTGGGGTCACATTTGAAAAGTAGAAATGTCCATTTAAGATAAAACAGGCATGTTTAAAACCAACAAGAAAGACACAAATCTTGAACTTACAAAGTTCACATTTGGTAGAACTTGAAGGCAATATCAGACATGAGTATTTACAAACTGTGTTTGATATTGCGTTCAGATGGGGTGAAGTCACCCCAGGAAAACCCAAATTTTTTAGATGCACACAAATTTATGAATGTCATGTGCTACCTGCCATCACGGGGGATCAAGGGGGGACGTGTTTTGGGGGTGCAACCCCTTCCTCACAGCTACTTTATTATTGAGGAAGGGGTTGCACCCCCAAAACGCGTCCATTAATCTCCCGTGATGGCAGATAGCACATGTTGACACACTGTGTGCCTCTTCAAAATTTGACTTTTCTCAATTTTGTCAAAAAAAAGTCAATTACTTTTAACACACAAAAAACCAAAGGGATTTGGAGTTGTTTTAAACTCTCCCTAAAACATCAATGATGTTCTTCATTTTTTGCTGAACATCATTGATGTTTTTCTGGATGTTTTGCAAGTCCCTATTACACCCCATGATCTCCCCGATCAGGATCTGTGCACTTTCAGAGGTGAAAGGATCTGGATCAACAACATCACGATCACCTTAAAAGATAGAAACAAAAAAACACCATGTATTATAAATATTCCGGCATCCATCTCTTACCTGAGCCTGTGGTCGCAGACACTCACCTGTTGTGGTGCCAATTTCCACCACGTCTTCCTCCTCCTGCTCTGCTTGGCTTGGGTGGATTTCCCCTTCTTCCAGAGGTGAGGGGTCTGTGGTCTCCTCGGATGAGGGGTGTCCTCCGAATCTTTTATCCCCTATGTAAAAAAAAATAGGTATATTAGCACACAGATATTTGATGGCAGAACTATAAATATGAAACATTGCTTGGAAGTGGGGTACAATTTTTTTTTCGGCAGAGTTCCAAGATGTTGCATTTTTCTTGTCCTTTGTCAAGCTTCAATACTTTACCTGTTTTGTACAAGCTTCACAGATGGAGACACCCCTATAGTATACACTGGAGCACGTGTGTGGGCCCCCTAATAAAAAGGGTGTTCTTGTGTCCCACACTAGTGCTCCAGCGTCCAGATGTGAAAACTGCTACTGAGTGTCCTCTCCTTACACAGAATCTAGTTTGCATTTCATTCTAGTAACAAACCCATCTACACAACCAAATTAGTTTCAGACAAGTAGGCCCTAAAAATGTGGGCAAATGCATATGGCCAAAACAATGGTGTTTTCCAGGCCGCACGAAAAATGTTTGATACGAATGAATAATGTGCCCATGAACATGAAAGTTGACATTTTAAACTGTACAACAGTTAAGAAAAGCACATGGAGCACCACGAATGTAATAAACATAAAAAGAATAGGAACACAGAACAACTACTTACTTTTTTGCAGCACTCTCCGGATCTTTCTGTACTGCTCGTGCTCTCTTAATTTCAGGTCCGACCACCGCTTCCTGAGCTGATCTTTCGATCGTCGTACCCCGAAATTCCGGTGCAGACTTTTGACCACTTTCACCATGATCTTGGCCTTTCTGACATTGGGGTTGGGGTAAGGTCCATACTTAACGTCATAGTCGGCCCTCTTCATTATGTCGACCATCTCCAACATCTCCCCAAAGGACATATTTGATGCCATATATCGTCTCCTTCTGGATCGGGATGTTTCTGCCTCCAGGCTTTCCTCCTCCTCATTGGTGTAATTATCTAACACCTGTTGTGTCTCCACTATGTGCTCTTCCCCCACTGCGACGAACGAGAAGGGGCGGGGAATAGACTAGAAAGAACGTCAGGGGCGGGCGGAGTTTCACGCATGCGCAGTGTCTATAAAGCGTAACACGCGTGCGTAGTACTTACGATCTGTGAGCGGAGGAAGGAGTAACTGAGGCGCCGATCGTGATAGCGAAGGTAAGTTTTAACATTGGGCCTGTACTGCTTCTAAATTGAGGCCTGTATTTGCACAAGTTTAGAAGACTTTAGGCTGACATTAGGGTTTGTCTTGTGTTGTGTCTTGCAGTGAAAATGGATATCTTGAAAGATCAGGACTTTATGCCAATCTTCATTGATATGTTCAGGGAGCTGCCTTGTCTATGGCAGATAAACCACCCTGAATATAAGAACCAAACAAAGAGGAAGGCAGCGCTGGATAATTTGTTGGAATTTGTGAAGCAGGTGATCCCCACGGCAGACATCACCTATTTGAAGGTTCTAATTGGTGGCCTGAGGAGCACTTATCTAAGGGAGCACAAGAAGGTCCAGGATTCCCAGAGATCCGGAGCTGCAGATGACATCTATGTCCCCAGGCTCTGATACTATGACAGGCTGCATTTTCTGGCAGGTCAGACTGAACCCAGGCCAGCACTCTCCAGTCTTCCTTCCACGCTTCCTTCCCCCCCAGCTGAGGCTTCAGACGCCCAATATCCTCTAAATATTTCTGGTTGTCCAATCAATGATGTTAACTAGATGTTAGTTTGGAGTACTAATTTCTGATTGTAATTGATGATGCAAAAACTAAAACCATGTCCCTTTTTCATACACAGGGAAGTCTCAGCCAGGAGGTGGCAAAGCAGGCTGCCTGATACCCAGGTCCCTCCCCTACACCTACAAAGACAAAGTGTCAGGAAGAGGAGTAACCTGGAGGAGGCTGCCATAGGCCTCTTTTGGAAGGCTACAGAGGCCCTGAGAACCCCCCACAGTGTGGTTGAGGACTTTGCTGGCATAACTGCCTGCAAAATGATTCAGATGGAGGAGGGCCAACGACTCCTGTGTGAGTCCTTAATTTTGGAAGCTCTCAATAAGGGGTCGAGGGGCCAAATAACATGTGCTATCCACATTTGTAACCTCACACATAGTCCTCCTCCTCCTCCTCCTCCAGGACCTACTCCTCCTCCTCCTCCAGGTCCTACTCCTCCTCCTGCCACATCTCCAACACCAGAGCCACAGCTGGGAAGGAAGCGTGGAAGGAAGACCAGAGAGTGATGGCCCTGGGCTCAGTCTGGTCTGGCAAAATATGCAGCCTCTTGTAGTACCACAGCCTGGGGACAATACATGTCATCTGCTGCTTTCCGGATCTCTGGGACTTCTGGACCCTTAGATATGGACTCATCAGGCCACCAATTTTGCTGGAAAAGAATTGATGTGTGCCCTGGGGGTCAAAGGCTTCGCCAATTTCTGCTGTTTCTCCAGCGTTGCCTCCCTCTTTGGTTCTGAGCCCTTAATAAAGGAATTTTTGTTACAATTATACTCGCCTATGTGTGTTTTCCTTCAAAAAGGACAGTTTGTTTGTGAGGAGGCAGGTACATTTCAAAAATACAATGTGAAATTAACAAGGGACACCAACACCAAGCAATCTACTTGAGATTACATAATACAAGATAATAATGGTGTTTTGGTAACTTGACACACAAAACACACACAAAAATATTATGGAGTAAAACCCAAAAAAAAAAAAATCAGCCTTGAAAAAAATACAACCCCCCCCCCAAAAAAAAACAGCCTTGAAAAAAAACAAAACAAAAATAAAAACAAATCAGCCTTGAAAAAAATACAAAACAAAAATAAAACAACAAAAAAGAAATTTGGTCAGATGTGACAAATCAAAATATATTGAGGGAATCACGATAAATAATAAAGAAAAAAGTTTGTGAGAAGTCTGTGTGAATATGAGCAGCAAAACTACTTCATTCTTCTCACATTATTAAGAAGAAGAGAGTGCGCTGTATTAAACAATTTATAACATTGCAGCGTGACGAAAGTGCTCTATCCATTCCGAAACGCTAATTTTACCAGACCGAGCTGTTCCATCTCAGAATTTCTTCTGAGCATGCGTGGCACTTT
This sequence comes from Aquarana catesbeiana, assembly GCF_042186555.1. NCBI lineage: Eukaryota > Metazoa > Chordata > Amphibia > Anura > Ranidae > Aquarana > Aquarana catesbeiana. Next base: position 449,919,779 of record NC_133326.1, on the reverse strand, counting down.
GTGCGTCGGAATTGTCCACACACGGTCGGAATTGACGCGATCGGATTTTGTTGTCGGAAAATTTTATAGCCTGCTCTCAAACTTTGTGTGTCGGAAAATCCGATGGAAAATGTCCGATGGAGCCCACACACGGTCGGATTTTCCGACAACACGCTCCTATCGGACATTATCTGTCGGAAAATCCGACCGTGTGTACGGGGCATAAGTGTTTACAATAAACTGGTTTATACTGTTTTACACTATTGGAGCACTTTTGTCATTTTACATGTGGAACGATTTCTGCATACACTATTAGATATTGGTCTGCCGATTTAACCCTTCCTGTGTGGTTATAAAATCGTTTTAACCTTGCACGCAAGTGTAGGCATTTGGAGTCGGTGAGTGCATTTCTTAAGGGAGTGGGATCACTAAAAACTTTGGTGTGGTGGAAGAAAGTAAGAAGACACAACTAGTCAAGGACTTTCATTGTAAATCAATTTATGGATTTTTTGTTCGATTTATTCACTTATGAATCTCACTTGTCACAGGGTGATTTAATTGTCCATTATAATATTCACACACACATTTTTTTCAGTGTTGTTCAAATCGGACAATTCTGTCTTAGGTTAGCGCCATTGTTTTTTCCTTTTTTTCCTTTTAGTCACTATATAGTTATAACCAGGGCCAGTACAAGGCAGGGGCAGGAAGGGCCACTGCCCTGGGCGGAGTATGGGAGGGGGCGCCAAAACACTGGAGCATCACGCTTTGTCTCAACCTCTGTGATGCTAATTCTGTCCAAAAGCAGAGACTTGAGAATGTGCCCTTACCTGCTGCAGGCTTCCCCGGAAAGGCCAGAGACACTCTCTGGGGCACAGATCCCTGACAGGCTGGGCGGCCTGATCGGACAGTGAGAGCTCCTCTACAGGTGGGCGGAGCAGACTGAAGATAAGAAGTGGTAGATAACAGACTGCTTTTCTCCTCCTGTGAGTCCCGACCTGTTCTGCTATCCACACTGTGACAGTTACAGAAACAATGCCGTGTGTGTCTCTCCCTCCTGTCAGCTTTCAGCTGCTGGAGGGATTGATACAGGACATCGTTACTGTAACTGTCACAGCACACCGATCTGCCTCCTATGATCCTCCCATAGGTGCCTGCCTGGTCTCCCCCCAGCGCTTAGTTCAGGGGTCCTTTTAACAAGGTGAGCGGTTTGGCTGGCAAGAGATGTGAGCACGGTTTCAAGAGCACTTCGGATTTGCATGAAGCACCCTTTATCACCGTGGATATTTCTTGGCTTTGTGTGCTTCATTCATTTTTTGCATATGCTATCTTATGGACTTTTATTACTTATATTTAGTTTTATGAGTTTTCTTCAGCGCTGCCCTATTACTTTTTACTCTCCCCCCAGCGCTGCCTGTTTTCCTCTCCCTGAAAGCAGGGGCATTCGTCAGGACACTGAGAGCGGGGGAGGGCTTGCCTGTCTTAATGCACAGGCACTTCTGCGAACTGCCCAGGGGTCCTTGGTGCATGAGGGGGCTTTGAAGTTTCCTCCCCGTAGTTTCTGGCAGTGGTGGTAACAGTTTCACTTTGGCTGTCTCTTTTGCTACAGTACAACAGTACAGGTCAGTTCTGTTATCTGTCTCTCTGATGTCTGCAATGCTCTCTCTCCCTCCCTGGCATCTTCCTCCCTGCCTCAGTCACTATCCGGGCAGTCCAGCTCCCTGTCATCCTCACACAGATCCATTCATCTTTGCCTGTCACACACTGCTACTCTCAGATGGTTGTTATCTCTCCCCCCTCCCTTCTCTGTCTTTTCCTCTGCAGACACTTCAGCTTCACACAGGTGTGTGTCCCAGGATCTACAAACATTACAAATGGCAGGAATCTCCCACCTTGCACCCCCCAACACACTGTCTCTTTACTAGGCAATAGAGATCACTCCCTCTCCCCTCCCTGCCAGACAGCCCATTTACTTTTTTTATACTATGGCTATTTCTTACCAGCTGAGAGTATGCCCCATGCCCATCTCTGATTATCCCTCTCCAGTCCCCTTGACAGCCATCTATCTACCCTCCCTTCCCCCCTGCCAGCACAAATCCTCCTCCTTTTTTATCCCTATACAGACCAGCATTCCCCCAGTCTCATTCCAGTTCTTCTCTACCCATCCCCCATCTCATACCCAGCCCCACTTTTACCCCCCTTCCTCTTTCTCCCCTACACCATGGTTCTCATCCCCACCCCATTTTTTTCAGGGCTTAAAGAAGAACCCCAAGGTGGAGCATCTTACTACTGCTGCTTGTGTGGGTGACATGTGTACTGTGTACGGTGCCAATCCCTGCTGACCCTCTTCTCCTATTCATCCCATGTGATTGGTGCAGTACACATCCCACCCGCACAAGCAGCAGCAGTAAGTGAAGGGTTAGTGTGTGGGTGTGGCGCTGTCCTAATTCATAGAAATACTTGGTAAATCGTGTGTAGCCAAATCCCATATGTAAAGTCGCATATAAAGTATAAACCAAAATTGCAATTAAAAAATTCAACGAAAATAAAACCAAACATAAAACAGCAAAGTGACCCCCTTTGGAGTGTGTAGGTGTAACGTTGTTTTAGTGGAGAAAAAAGTGGAGAAAATGGAAAAAAATGGAAACAATGGAAGAAATCGCATAAAGGATTGCTGCCTCCACAGATGTGATTTCCACCAAGGTGGAAAAAACAGAAGGTAAGTGAAGGGTTAGTGTGTGGGTGTGGCGCTGTCCTAATTCATAGAAATACTTGGTAAATCGTATGTAGCCAAATCCCATATGTAAAGTCGCATATAAAGTATAGACCAAAATTGCAAATAAAAAATTCAACGAAAATAAAACCAAACATAAAACAGCAAAGTGACCCCCTTTGGAGTGTGTAGGTGTAACGTTGTCCTAGTTTAAAAAATACTTTGTAAATCGTGTGTAGCCAAATCCCACATGTAAAGTTGTATGTAAATTATAAACAAAATATAAACAAAATCGCATATAGCAAATTTAACGGCTAGGTTGGCCCCCTTTGAATTGGGGGAGGGGGAAGGGGAACAGTGGATGAAATCAAAAAATGACTTTAGCCAAAACTATTCCATCCGCATAAAAACCCCATATAGTGATTGATTTAAAAGTCTTTGACAAACATAACATTGCTGAATAATTACATAGGTAAAATCGTGACTAGTGCTCAGTGCAACTTAAGTGAAAAACTTGACATCTTTGTAAAACAAGGCAGGTATTTGTATTAATCTTGGTGACCAGTTGCTCGTGTCTTGTGATCATGCGGACACTCACCAGCTTCTTTAACCCCTGCGGGGGTAATGCGCAGTCACAGTGTATGCAGTAGTAGTAAGATGCTCCCCCTCGGGATCCTTCTTTAACCCCTGCAAAGCACCAAAAGGGAGCCAGAACTCTGAAGGGGAAGGAAGAGGGGAGTTGTCATTCCTGTTGTATATTTAGCCCAGTGACAGCCTGCTAGAATAGATAGGATCTGTGACATCAGCTTCCCTGCACAGCTCTGCTTCAGGATACCATATCTGTATTCTACATTACTGCCCCTATATTGTACCCTCTTGCCCCCTGTACTATGTCCGCTTACCCTCTCCCTGTACTGTCCCCCTCCTGCTCCCCCTGTACTTTTTCCTCCTAACCCCACCATACTGTACCTTCCTGCCCCACCAACCCCCATACTGTACCCTCCTGCCCCCCCTGTACTGTGCTATCCTGCTCCCTCCCCCCACACTGTACCCTCCTGTTCCTCTGTAAGTTTATAAGTTTTGTTGTGTTTGTGTATGCTAATAATGATTTTTGTGGTGGTGTATGGTTAGCAGCAGCCCTGAATGCAGCCAAATCCAGCAAAGTAAAAAAGTCCACCATTTCAGTGCTGGGGGAAAACTTGTACTTGCTCCAGCCAGCTGCAGTGCTCTCCTCCCTCCACCCAAAGCCTTAGCATCATCATACAATACAAGAACATTAACCCTGTATAATATGATGAAGCTGAAGTGTGACCGTAGCCAATCACAATTCACCCAGGAGCTCCACAGGACCAGTCACAGCACTGGGAGAGCATACTGGAGCAAGGAATAAGGTAAAGCTGGGTAAGCACAGATCAAAATTCATTCAGTTTAGCAGGGACCAGCTAAATTTTGATCTATGTATGACCTTGCCTGTTAGAAGCCGCCCCATCAGATCAGCTTCTGTAGAATGGGATTGCTAGAAAACCTTGTTCGACCAGTGACTTGCAGCCAATCAGCTGCAGCATTGATCAATGTATTCTGACAGGAAATTCCGATGGTCAAGAACATGGAGACGTACAACACTACGATGAGCTGAGAAAAATGAAGTACAATGATTCCGGGCATTCGTCAAATTGATTCCGAGCATGTGCAGCACTTTTGTGCGTCGGAAATGGCTACACACCGTCGGAATTTCCAACAAGAACTTTTGTTGTCGGAAAAATTGAGAACCTGCTCTCAAACATTTGTTGATGGAAATTCAAACAGCAAATGTCCAATGGAGCATGCACATGGTAGGAATATCCAGCCAAAAGCTCACATCCAACATTTGTTGACGGAAATTCCGATCGTGTGTACGCGGCATTAGTGTTTCTTTTCATTCAGCCCAATGGCTGAATGAAAAAAAAACCTATGCATGTGTGCCAGTTTAGGTGCTTTTATCTTAATTCTCTGCTCCTCTGCTCCTTTATTCTCTGAATAAAAGGCCCATATGCACAATGAGAATATTAGATAATTTTTTTTTCCATGCTGGTCTCATATGGAAAACAAATAGGTTACTAAATTTACAAAAATTCTCATTAGACAGAATACAACTTCAGAAATGATATATTTTAATGTATTCTTTCATTTCCAAGCATGGGCAGATTTTATTTTTCGTGCAAATACCATACTAATTGCATGAAAATCGTTTGTTCTGCTTTCTTAGAAGAATTTTTTTGTGCTTATTTTATGATATTTTCACATGAACTGTCATAAACAGCACTTGAAAGCTGTGTACTATTGATCAGATTATCAGAAAATCGCTCCAAATGCACTTGCTTTCATCCAATGTTCTCATCATGTGTACTAGGCATTAATCCCATGCACAACCGGGGGGCGGCGCAGTTTGGCATGTTCGCCCTGTGCGCTGGATGACCTTGTCTTGGCACTGGTTATAACAAAAGGATAAAAACACCACTTACATTTCATAATCTTTAAAGTGGCAGCTTTATTTTTGCTCGCATTTTTTGTCCAAAGCGTGCTGGTGGTGGGAATTTAATTTTGTTTTCATTTGAATACCAACAACTATTAATGACAGATTCGACCTTAATTATTTTGGATTTTCGGACGAATACATTTTTTAATGAAACTAAATAAATAAAAACGAATTTCGGGAGTAACTAAATAAATGTATTTTTCGGACGAAAACAAAATTCCGAAACGAAATATTTCAGTGTGCACATGTCTAGTAGAGAGTAAAAGAGAAAAGACCAGATCAGAGAAAGGAGAGAAAGAGGGGGGGAAAAGGAAAAAGAAGAGGGGGAGGGATGAATCAGCGAGGAACATGGAGAAGTAGAAAGAGAGGGGTGGGGGGGAAAAGTCAGATAATAGCGGAAGAGCTGCTGATGAGACATTTTCTAGAGGAAGTAAGTGTTAGATTAAAAGGTGGCAGATAAATGGCTTCATGGGCTAGTGAGCCACAGGGGTGAGGTTCTCCTTAACCACTTGCCGACCGCCTAACGCACATATACGGCGGCAGAATGGCACGGGCAGGCAGAATCACGTACCTGTACGTGATCTGCCTCCCGCGGGTGGGGGGTCCGATCGGACCCCCCCCGGTGCCATAGGCGGTCGGCTCTCGTTCGCGGGCGATGAGAGGTGAGGGGGAGGCCATCCATTGTTGGCCACCCCCTCCCGATCGCTCCCGGCGAATGAAAACGCTTCCTTTCCCTCTGTAATGTAAACAGAGGGAAAGGAAGTGATGTCATCCCTCCTCGAGCCGGTCTTTTCGTCCCGGCGCAGAGGAGAGAAGACATCCAAGTAAGTGCACCAACACTACACTTACAGTAGAACACGCAGGCACACTTTTCACCCCCCTGTCACCCCCCGATCACCCCCCGATCACCCCCCTGTACCCCCTGTCACTCTGACACCAATAGCAATTTTTTTTTTTTTTTTGCATTGGTGTCAGTTTGTGTCAGTTACAAGTGTTAGGGCAGTTAGGTTAGCCCCCTTTAGGTCTAGGGTACCCCCCTTTAGGTCCAGGGTACCCCCCTAACCCCCCCCTAATAAAAGTTAACCCCTTGATTACCCCCCGTCGCCAGTGTCGCTAAGCGATCGTTTTTCTGATCGCTGTATTAGTGACACAGGTGACGCTAGTTAGGGAGGTAAGTATATAGGTTCGCTGTCAGTGTTTTATAGCGACAGGGACCCCCATATACTACCTGCTAAAGGTTTTAACCCCTTGATTGCCCCCTAGTTAACCCTTTCACCAGCGATCACCGTATAAGTGTTACGGGTGACGCTGGTTAGCTAGTTTGTTTTTTGTAGTTTATTATAGTTTATTACAGTTTATTATAGTTTATTATAGTTTTAGGGCACCCGCCGTTTATTACCTTATAAAGGTTTAACCCCCTAATTGCCCGGCGGTGATATAAGTTAAGTTTTTAGGATCTGATAAGGTCTGCGTCGCCCCAGGCAGCGTCAGGTTAGCGCCAGTACCGCTAAAACCCACGCACGCAGCATACACCTCCCTTAGTGTTATAGTATCTGAACGGATCGATATCTGATCCGATCAGATCTATACTCCCCAGCAGTTTAGGGTTCCCTGAAACACAGTGTTAGCGGGATCAGCCCAGATACCTGCTAGCACCTGCGTTTTGCCCCTCGGCCCAGCCCAGCCCAGCCCACCCAAGTGCAGTATCGATCGATAACTGACACTTACAAAACACTAAGCACACATAACTGCAGCGTTCGCAGAGTCAGGCCTGATCCCTGCGATCGCTAACAGTTTTTTGGTAGCGTTTTGAATCAGTCGCTAACAGTCAGGAGCTTTTTTGCCTGTGAGTCTCACTAGTGTACCCCTAAATTTAGAGGCCAAAATGGCAAATCGAAGGTACACTAGTGAAGAGGCCTACACGTTTCTGAGTATGACAGATAGTGAAGAGGAAGTCACTCATCTGTCAAGTTCAGGCTCAGAATACGAACCTGTAGAGGACAGCGGCTCCATGACAGATAGCTCTGACGACGGAGTTGTGGTCCCTGCTAGGGTCAGGCGTACCAGACCCTGAACTTCTTCTGTCCTTGAAGTGCAAGAACCGCAGGGCTCTCGTATGGAGCAGAGAAGTACTAGTGCCGCTACTCCTTCTGGTGAACTGGCAAGCACCAGCGGCCTAGTACACCCTGGTCGTACATCCAGCACTGCAGTATCACGTGGTGACGTGGCGAGTCCCATAAGTGCAGTTCAAGTTGGCGAGGTGGCAAGCACAAGTAGCGTCCCGCTGCCACCAAGAAGAAGACGAACACAGGCCCGTCGTGCCCATAGTGCCCTTCCTGCTGCATTCGCCAATCCGAATTGGGAACCCACCACTTCTGCAGCACCCGTACTTCCCCCTTTCACTGGCCAACCCGGAATTCAGGTGGAAACAGTTGACTTTACGCCACTGGATTTTTATTCGCTGTTTTTCACCGAAGATCTCTATAGATCTATTGTGGACCAAAGCAATTTGTACGCTGGTCAACACATCGCCACTATTCCCCAGTCCTCCCTTGCCAGAGATTGGAGACCAATTATGGTCTCCGAATTTAAGATCTTTCTGGGCCTTTCCCTCCTCATGGGCATAACCAAAAAGAGTGAGTTGCGGTCATATTGGTCCACTGACCCAATTCACCATATGCCCGTGTTCTCTGCCTCCATGACCAGGGCACGATACGAGCAGATTTTGCGGTTCATGCACTTCAACGACAATGAACTCTGTCGTCCTCGTGGAGACCCTGCATACGATCGGCTCTACAAAATTCGGCCCCTCGTAAACCACTTCAACCAACGTTTTGCAGACTTGTTTACCCCCCATCAAGTTGTCTGCGTTGATGAGTCCCTGATTAAGTTTTCTTTTTTTTTTTTTTTTTTTTTTTATTATTGGCACATTGCACTTTGGATTTATTATATATGGCACTTAGTTGCACTTCTTTTGCACATTGATCTATATATACATACAGAATTGATTTCAGATCCGAATCGCATGCACATGGCACTTTTTATTTTTTTTTTTTCAAATATAACTTTTATTAACACCCACAACGGGCAAAGTCAGGTCGGTACAACAGAAAAAATAAACAATATAACATATGGATTACAACTACAATATAACCCCGTCTGTTTATGTCTACAATAGAGTTCAGTATAGTTGTTTTAGGGCCAGTCCCCAATCGGCACCGCCCTTTGTTGTCTACTGAGAGACATATATAGAAGGGATTCAGGTTAAAAAAAAAAAAAAACCCAACTACGCTCGTTTCTTCTTTTTCCTGTTTCTAATCGATTAACAAAGAAAACAAGACCAGACAAACAGACAAACAAACAAAACAAGACCGAACAAAACAAAACAAAAAAAAAAAAAAAAAATTCAAGCCGAGAGGGATGGCCAAGGTGTGTAAAGAATAGCATTCATACATGAGTCTCCTATCTACGGAGGGCTATTCCCTCCGTAGAATTTATGAACTGTTTCCAACCACTCCAAGTCATGAAGTACTTGTCTTGTTGGTTTCGCTCAGCCGCCAGCAAGTCCTCCATTCTACTAATGTCTATCACTTTACGTAGCCAGTCGGCTGCCGTTGGTGATGATTGTTTTTTCCAGTAAAGTGGAATGCAGGACTTTGCAGCATTAAGAAGATGCCCCAGAATTGATTCTTGATAGCATTTGGCAGGAATATTAGCGACATGAAATAAGAAAAATGCCGGATCACCAGGTATCTTATATTCCGTGAACTTTTGAGACACTTCCCGGACTGTCGTCCAGAAGTTAGTCAATTTGGGGCATGACCAGAATATGTGGAGTAGTGTACCTCTGTCCCCCAAGCATCTACAACAGATATCAGTGGTATCAGGGTAGTATTGGTGCAAAAGATAAGGGGTATACTGATTAAGTTTTCTGGCCGCTTGTCCTTCAAACAGTACCTTCCCAGCAAGCGTGCCAGATACGGGGTCAAGATGTATAAGCTCTGTGACAGGGCCACAGGCTATACATGTAGATTTATGGTTTACGAGGGCAAAGATAGTCACGTAGAGCCGATAAACTGCCCTGACTACATAGGAAGCGCTGGCAAGATAGTGTGGGACTTGGTGTCACCCTTATTCGGAAAGGGGTACCACTTGTACGTGGACAATTATTATACGAGCGTGCCACTTTTTAGTCACTTGTTTGATCATCAGATTGGAGCATGTGGCACCGTGCGACCTAATCGCCGGGGCTTTCCCCAGCGGCTTGTAGAGTCCCGTCTTAGGCTGGGGGAGAGAGCCTGCTTGCAGTATAATAATTTGCTCGCTATGAAGTGGAGGGACAATAAGAATGTTTTCGTTCTTACCTCCCTTCATGCAGACACGACGACCCAAATTACTACGGCGACTGGTGTTGTGGAGAAACCCCTCTGTGTCCACGAATACAACCTTAATATGGGAGGGGTGGACCTCAACGACCAGTTGTTGGCGCCGTACCTAATTGCCCGTAAGGCCAGAGGCTGGTACAAAAAAGTGTCTGTTTATTTATTTCAATTGGCTTTGCTGAATGCTCATGTGCTATACAGAGCTTCAGGACGGACTGGATCCTTCCTTAAATTCCAGGAAGAGATCGTCAGAGCCCTTCTGTATCCAGACGGTGCTCCACCTCACCTTCCCCAACCAGATGCAGTAAGCCGGCTGCATGGGAGGCATTTTCCTTATGTCCTACAGAGTACCCCTACCCAACGAGCCCCCCAAAAAAGATGTCGTGTCTGCAGCAAGCGCGGATTTAGGCGTGACACCCGGTATTGTTGTCCCTCCTGTCCTGACAATCCTGGTCTATGCATTGGTGAATGTTTTGAACGCTACCATACACTAGTGGAGTATTAGCGTAGGGTTCAGCACGGCACAGACTAGGCACACTAACACAGGGTCTCCCAAGATGCCATCGCATTTTGAGAGACCCAAACCTGGTACAGTTACAGTTAAAAGTTAAAGTTACTAAAAAAAGTGTTAAAAAAAATAAAAAATAAAAAAAAAATAAAAAAATAAAAATACAAAAAAAATATAAAATAAAAAAAAACAAAAATAGTTGTCGTTGTATTGTTCTCTCTCTCTATTCTCTCTCTATTGTTCTGCATTCTATACTGCAATGTTTTATTGTTATGTTTTTATCATGTTTGCTTTATAGGTATGAAATTTTTTTATACTTTGCTTTTTATTGTTAACCACTTTTTTGTTTTCAGGTACGCCATTCAGCTGCAGAGCGGATTTATTTATCTTGACAGCAACAGCGTTTGCTCCCACGATATATAAAGCCGTGACTCCAGCGCTGTCGGAGGTGATTTCACCACCACAGTTACATACTTCAGCATATATGCCGAAGCGTGGGGGCAGCAGTGGGTGGAGGAGCAATTTGCTCCTGCCTTTTGCGGGAGGATGCCCCCATGCTTCGGCATATATATATTTTAGGTAGGCACAGGTTGCGTTAAATGTTTTATTTTTTACTATGTTTTTTTTTGTATTTGCTTTGCAGGTATGGTAAGTATTACTGTTATACTGTAATGTTACTTTGTTTTTTTGTTAACCATCATTTGCTTAGCAGGTACGCCATTCAGTTGCAGCGCGGATTTATTTATCTTGACAGCAACAGCGTTTGCTCCCACGATATATAAAGCCGTGACTCCAGCGCTGTCGGAGGTGATTTCACCACCACAGTTACATACTTCAGCATATATGCCGAAGCGTGGGGGCAGCAGTGGGTGGAGGAGCAATTTGCTCCTGCCTTTTGCGGGAGGATGCCCCCATGCTTCGGCATATATATATTTTAGGTAGGCACAGGTTGCGTTAAATGTTTTATTTTTTACTATGTTTTTTTTTGTATTTGCTTTGCAGGTATGGTAAGTATTACTGTTATACTGTAATGTTACTTTGTTTTTTTGTTAACCATCATTTGCTTAGCAGGTACGCCATTCAGTTGCAGCGCGGATTTATTTATCTTGACAGCAACAGCGTTTGCTCCCACGATATATAAAGCCGTGACTCCAGCGCTGTCGGAGGTGATTTCACCACCACAGTTACATACTTCAGCATATATGCCGAAGCGTGGGGGCAGCAGTGGGTGGAGGAGCAATTTGCTCCTGCCTTTTGCGGGAGGATGCCCCCATGCTTCGGCACATATATATTTTAGGTAGGCACAGGTTGCGTTAAATGTTTTATTTTTTACTATGTTTTTTTTTGTATTTGCTTTGCAGGTATGGTAAGTATTACTGTTATACTGTAATGTTACTTTGTTTTTTTGTTAACCATCATTTGCTTAGCAGGTACGCCATTCAGTTGCAGCGCGGATTTATTTATCTTGACAGCAACAGCTTTTGCTCCCACGATATATAAAGCCGTGACTCCAGCGCTGTCGGAGGTGATTTCACCACCACAGTTACATACTTCAGCATATATGCCGAAGCGTGGGGGCAGCAGTGGGTGGAGGAGCAATTTGCTCCTGCCTTTTGCGGGAGGATGCCCCCATGCTTCGGCATATATAAATGGTGCATGTATGCCCATCATTAGAAGTGGGCGGATGAAGGGAGGTATTCTAATGGTGGGCATACCCACCGATCAATATCTTTTTTTCGTTCAGCCCACAGGCTGCATGAAAAAAAAGTTTACAATACAAGGACCAGCAACGTACTGGTATGTTGCTGGACTTTGAGTGGTTATACCAGAATGATGCCTGCAGGTTTAGGTATCATCTTGGTATCATTCTTTTCAGCCAGCGGTCGGCTTTCATGTAAAAGCAATCCTAGCGGCTAATTAGCCTCTAGACTGCTTTTACAAGCAGTGGGAGGGATTCCCCCCCCCCCACCGTCTTCCATGTTTTTCTCTGGCTCTCCTGGCCCAACAGGGAACCTGAGAATGCAGCCGGTGATTCGGCCAGCTGACCATAGAGCTGATCAGAGACCAGAATGGCTCCAATCATCTCTATGGCCTAAGAAACCGGAAGCTGCGAGCATTTCATGACTTAGATTTCGCCGGATGTAAACAGCGCCATTGGGAAATTGGGAAAGCATTTTATCACACCGATATTGGTGTGGTCAGATGCTTTGAGGGCAGAGGAGAGATCTAGGGTCTAATAGACCCCAATTTTTTCAAAAAAGAGTACCTGTCACTACCTATTGCTATCATAGGGGATATTTACATTCCCTGAGATAAAAATGATAAAAAAAAAATAAAAATGAAAGGAACAGTTTAAAAATAAGAAAAAAAATTAAAAAATTAATAAAGAAAAAAAAAAAAAAAAAAAAAAGCACCCCTGTCCCCCCCTGCTCTCGCGCAAAGGCGAACGCAAGCGTCGGTCTGGCGTCAAATGTAAACAGCAATTGCCCCATGCATGTGAGGTATCACCGCGAAGGTCAGATCGAGGGCAGTAATTTTAGCAGTAGACCTCCTCTGTAAATCTAAAGTGGTAACCTGTAAAGGCTTTTAAAGGCTTTTAAAAATGTATTTAGTTTGTCGCCACTGCACGTTTGTGCGCAATTTTAAAGCATGTCATGTTTGGTATCCATGTACTCGGCCTAAGATCATCTTTTTTATTTCATCAAACATTTGGGCAATATAGTGTGTTTTAGTGCATTAAAATTTTAAAAAGTGTGTTTTTTCCCCAAAAAATGCGTTTGAAAAATCGCTGCGCAAATACTGTGTGAAAAAAAAAATGAAACACCCACCATTTTAATCTGTAGGGCATTTGCTTTAAAAAAATATATAATGTTTGGGGGTTCAAAGTAATTTTCTTGCAAAAAAAAATAATTTTTTCATGTAAACAAAAAGTGTCAGAAAGGGCTTTGTCTTCAAGTGGTTAGAAGAGTGGGTGATGTGTGACATAAGCTTCTAAATGTTGTGCATAAAATGCCAGGACAGTTCAAACCCCCCCCAAATGACCCCATTTTGGAAAGTAGACACCCCAAGCTATTTGCTGAGAGGCATGTCGAGTCCATGGAATATTTTATATTGTGACACAAGTTGCGGGAAAAAGACAATTTTTTTTTTTTTTGCACAAAGTTGTCACTAAATGATATATTGCTCAAACATGCCATGGGAATATGTGAAATTACACCCCAAAATGCATTCTGTTGCTTCTCCTGAGTACGGGGATACCACATGTGTGAGACTTTTTGGGAGCCTAGCGGCGTACGGGACCCCGAAAACCAAGCACCGCCTTCAGGCTTTCTAAGGGCGTAAATTTTTGATTTCACTCTTCACTGCCTATCACAGTTTCGGCGGCCATGGAATGCCCAGATGGCACAACCCCCCCCCAAATGACCCCATTTTGGAAAATAGACACCCAAAGCTATTTGCTGAGAGGTATAGTGAGTATTTTGCAGACCTCACTTTTTGTCACAAACTTTTGAAATTTGAAAAAAGAAAAAAAAATATGTTTTTCTTGTCTTTCTTCATTTTCAAAAACAAATGAGAGCTGCAAAATACTCACCATGCCTCTCAGCAAATAGCTTGGGGTGTCTACTTTCCAAAATGGGGTCATTTGGGGGGGTTTTGTGCCATCTTGGCATTTTATGGCCTTCAAAACTGTGATAGGTAGTGAGGAGTGAAATCAAAAATTTATGCCCTTAGAAATCCTGAAGACGGTGCTTGGTTTTCGGGGCTCCGTACGCGGCTAGGCTCCCAAAAAGTCCCACACATGTCGTATCCCCGTACTCAGGAGAAGCAGCAGAATGTATTTTGGGGTGTAATTCCACATATGCCCATGGCATGTTTGAGCAATATATCATTTTGTGACAACTTTGTGCAAAAAAAAAAATTGTCACTTTCCCGCAACTTGTGTCAAAATATAAAATATTCCATGGACTCAACATGCCTCTCAGCAAATAGCTTGGGGTGTCTACTTTCCAAAATGGGGTCATTTGGGGGGGTTTTGTGCCATCTGGGCATTTTATGGCCTTCAAAAATGTGATAGGTAGTGAGGAGTGAAATCACAACTTTACGCCCTTAGAAATCCTGAAGGCGGTGCTGGGTTTTCGGGGCCCCGTACGTGGCTAGGCTCCCAAAAAGTCCCACACATGTGGTATCCCCGTACTCAGGAGAATCAGCAGAATGTATTTTGGGGTGCAATTCCACATATGCCCATGGCCTGTGTGAGCAATATATCATTTAGTGACAACTTTGTGCAAAAAAAAAAAAAATTGTCACTTTCCTGCAACTTGTGTTAAAAAATAAAATATTCCATGGACTCAACATGCCTCTCAGCAAATAGCTTGGGGTGTCTACTTTCCAAAATGGGGTCATTTGGGGGGGGGGGTTTGTGCCATCTTGGCATTTTATGGCCTTCAAAACTGTGATAGGTAGTGAGGAGTGAAATCAAAAATTTATGCCCTTAGAAATCCTGAAGGCGGTGCTTGGTTTTCGGGGCTCCGTACGCGGCTAGGCTCCCAAAAAGTCCCACACATGTGGTATCCCCGTACTCAGGAGAAGTAGCAGAATGTATTTTGGGGTGTAATTCCACATATGCCCATGGCATGTTTGAGCAATATATCATTTTGTGACAACTTTGTGCAGAAAAAAAAAAAATTGTCACTTTCCCGCAACTTGTGTCAAAATATAAAATATTCCATGGACTCAACATGCCTCTCAGCAAATAGCTTGGGGTGTCTACTTTCTAAAATGGGGTCATTTGGGAGGGTTTTGTGCCATCTGGGCATTTTATGGCCTTCAAAAATGTGATAGGTAGTGAGGAGTGAAATCACAACTTTACGCCCTTAGAAATCCTGAAGGCGGTGCTGGGTTTTCGGGGCCCCGTACGCGGCTAGGCTCCCAAAAAGTCCCACACATGTGGTATCCCCGTACTCAGGAGAATCAGCAGAATGTATTTTGGGGTGCAATTCCACATATGCCCATGGCCTGTGTGAGCAATATATCATTTAGTGACAACTTTGTGCAAAAAAAAAAAAAATTGTCACATTCCCGCAACTTGTGTCAAAAAATAAAATATTCCATGGACTCAACATGCCTCTCAGCAAATAGCTTGGGGTGTCTACTTTTCAAAATGGGGTCATTTGGGGGGGGGTTTGTGCCATCTTGGCATTTTATGGCCTTCAAAACTGTGATAGGTAGTGAGGAGTGAAATCAAAAATTTATGCCCTTTGAAATCCTGAAGGCGGTGCTTGGTTTTCGGGGCCCCGTACGCGGCTAGGCTCCCAAAAAGTCCCACACATGTGGTATCCCCGTACTCAGGAGAAGCAGCTAAATGTATTTTGGGGTGCAATTCCACATATGCGCATGGCCTGTGTGAGCAATATATCATTTAGTGACAACTTTTTGTAATTTTTTTTTTTTTTTTTTTTTTCATTATTCAATCACTTGGGACAAAAAAAATAAATATTCAATGGGTTCAACATGCCTCTCAGCAATTTCCTTGGGGTGTCTACTTTCCAAAATGGGGTCATTTGGGGGGGTTTTGTACTGCCCTGCCATTTTAGCACCTCATGAAATGACATAGGCAGTCATAAAATAAAAGCTGTGTAAATTCCAGAAAATGTACCCTAGTTTGTAGACGCTATAACTTTTGCGCAAACCAATAAATATACGCTTATTGACATTTTTTTTTACCAAAGACATGTGGCCGAATACATTTTGGCCTAAATGTATGACTAAAATTGAGTTTATTGGATTTTTTTTATAACAAAAAGTAGAAAATATCATTTTTTTTCAAAATTTTCGGTCTTTTTCTGTTTATAGCGCAAAAAGTAAAAACGGCAGAGGTGATCAAATACCACCAAAAGAAAGCTCTATTTGTGGGAAGAAAAGGACGCAAATTTCGTTTGGGTACAGCATTGCATGACCGCGCAATTAGCAGTTAAAGCGACGCAGTGCCGAATTGTAAAAAGTGCTCTGGTCAGGAAGGGGGTAAAACCTTCCGGGGCTGAAGTGGTTAAGATGTTCTCAGCGGGCTCGATAGCATGTTCATTAGGGTGTCTGAGGTGGAGAAGCGGAGCCAGACAGACCACAACATCATATACTTTTTATATGTGTCATTATCAAGGGCCAACCTCTCCTCCATTCTCATGGTATCATTTGTACATGCTTTTAAATGTATTACCCAAAGGGATGCATTGGCTAATGCCCTTATTTAATATGCTCTTAAAGCAAACCCATCTCTCCTCCATGTTCTTTGTTCCTAAGATTTTATCCCAATTTATGCTTTCTAGCAAGGTTTGTAGACTAGGGAAGTTTGCTCTTTTGAAATTCAGTGTCTTTGTATTCCCCTTATGTTTCCTATTTGTGTGATTTATACTGAAGCCAATTGACCTGTGATCGCTGTTACCTAAATTGCCCCGTATTTCCACATCCGTGATCAGGTCTGTATTGTTGGTAATCAGTAGGTCCAGTAACACTTTATTTCTAGTTGGTGCGTCTACCATCTGACCCATAAAATTGTCCTGCAAGACATTTAGGACCTTGCGAGCCTTAGATGAATGCACGGTTCCCTCCGCCCAGTCTATGTCTGGATAGTTAAAATCCTCCATTATGATAACACTTCCCATCCTTGCTGCTAATCCAAATGGTGAGAGGAGATCTGTCTCCCCTTCCTCCCTCAGGTCAGGGGGCCTATAGCATACTCCCAGTATTATTTTCCCCTTAGCTTCATCCCTTTGGAGCTCTACCCATAAGGATTCCACCTCCTCCCTAGCTCCCTTAGTGATATCATCTCTCACATTCACTTGTACATTATTCTTGATATATAGGCATACCCCTCCCCCTTTTTTACCCTCTCTATCCTTGCGATAAAGGGCATACCCTTAAATGTTTGCCAGCCAATCATGAGAGCTGTTTGAACCAGGTCTCTAAAATTCCCACAAAATCCGAATCCTCCTCATACAACAGTATCTCTAGTTCACCCATCTTGTCCGCCAGGCTAATGGCATTGGTGAACATACCACGTAGTTTAGACCGGTCGCATATTATCCTCTTATTGGGTGTTCCAAGATTGCAGCTAGGACTTGCTACTATACTTACCTTGGGTTTATGTGCTTTGGTCAACCTACCACTAATGCCCCCAATACTATCCTCTGGAATATGTTCCGCGCTGACTATCTCTGGACCCCCCCCAACCCAGGAAGATATCAGTGACCATAGGAAGGACAAGCCCCCTGTAATAGTACCTGTGAATGATACACATACAACAGTTTAAGGTCATGTCTGAACTAACGCCCTGATTAGAAAGGGAGCATAATCATTTGACACATTACTTTAAGAAAATAGTGATATAGTGAGATCTTGTGAGATATAGTGATATCTCATGCAGTATTCATAAGACTCCCGAATAGTGCACACCTGTAGAACACTCAAGGGCAGTTTTAAACTTAAAACGCACTGGATGGCACAAGTCTGTGGAACTCTCATGAATAAAACAATGAATTCTAAATGAGGCTGCACAGGATGAATGCCTGACCCCACACCCCAGTAGCACAGCATGCAATGAATAATCTGACAAGGTGCAATAGCTCTGGACCCCCCCCAACCCAGGAAGATATCAGTGACCATAGGAAGGACAAGCCCCCTGTAATAGTACCTGTGAATGGTACACATACAACAGTTTAAGGTCATGTCTGAACTAACGCCCTGATTAGAAAGGGAGCATAATCATTTGACACATTACTTTAAGAAAATAGTGATATAGTGAGATCTTGTGAGATATAGTGATATCTCATGCAGTATTCATAAGACTCCCGAATAGTGCACACCTGTAGAACACTCAAGGGCAGTTTTAAACTTAAAACGCACTGGATGGCACAAGTCTGTGGAACTCTCATGAATAAAACAATGAATTCTAAATGAGGCTGCACAGGATGAATGCCTGACCCCACACCCCAGTAGCACAGCATGCAATGAATAATCTGACAAGGTGCAATAGGTTGGACTTGGAAACAGAAGCCAGAAGACTCTGGCAGCTACTGTAGTGCTGTAGTTCTGTGTAGTTTATTGAACGCTTTCTGTTCAGCAGCTAACTCCTCTTGCTGATATAGTTGTTACCAGTTCAGCACCACAGGGCAGCAGCTATAAAGAGCAGTTGCAGCCAGTGGTTCTTTCACCCTCCATGGGAATGCAGGCTGCACCTACCCTCCCCGATTACCAAACTTATAATACCTATTTAAATAAAACACAAACTACTTTTTGGCAAAGATTGGCTGCAGCACTTTTATTGGTGTATTCAGATCAATAAATAATAATAACAATATTCTGATAATTTTATTAGTTCATAAAATCTATCAATTTCAACAATAAACTTAAGTCCCCACACGCCAGGTTTGAAATTTCAAGCCCGGCCTACCCCACAACCACGGCCAATTCAATGCAGTTCTGCAATCCTACATTAACCACTTGAGCCCCGGACCATTATGCTGCCTAAGGACCAGAGGTCTTTTTCCAATTTGGCACTGCGTCGCTTTAACTGCTAATTGCGCGGTCATGCAATGCTGTACCTAAACGAAATTTGCGTCCTTTTCTTCCCACAAATAGAGCTTTCTTTTGATGGTATTTGATCACCCCTGCAGTTTTTATTTTTTGCGCTATAAACGGAAAAAGACCGAAAATTTTGAAAAAAAATGATATTTTCTACTTTTTGTTATAAAAAAAATCCAATAAACTAAATTTTAGTCATACATTTAGGCCAAAATGTATTCGGCCACATGTCTTTGGTAAAAAAAATGTCAATAAGCATATATTTATTGGTTTGCGCAAAAGTTATAGCGTCTACAAACTAGGGTACATTTTCTGTAATTTACACAGCTTTTAGTTTATGACTGCCTATGTCATTTCTTGAGGTGCTAAAATGGCAGGGCAGTACAAACCCCCCCCAAATGACCCCATTTTGGAAAGTAGACACCCCAAGGAAATTGCTGAGAGGCATGTTGAACCCATTGAATATTTATTTTTTTTGTCCCAAGTGATTGAATAATGACAAAAAAAAAAAAAATATTTACAAAAAGTTGTCACTAAATGATATATTGCTCACACAGGCCATGGGCCTATGTGGAATTGCACCCCAAAATACATTCAGCTGCTTCTCCTGAGTATGGGGATACCACATGTGTGGGACTTTTTGGGAGCTTAGCCGTGTACGGGGCCCCGAAAACCAAGCACCGCCTTCAGGATTTCTAAGGGTGTAAATTTTTGATTTCACTCTTCACTGCCTATCACAGTTTCAGAGGCCATGGAATGCCCAGGTGGCACAAAACCCCCCCCAAATGACCCCATTTTGGAAAGTAGACACCCCAAGCTATTTGCTGAGAGGCATATTGAGTCCATGGAATATTTTATATTTTGACACAAGTTGCGGGAAAGTGACACTTTTTTTTTTTTTTTTTTTTTTTTGCACAAAGTTGTCACTAAATGATATATTGCTCACACAGGGCATGGGCATATGTGGAATTGCACTCCAAAATACATTTAGCTGCTTCTCCTGAGTATGGGGATACCACATGTGTGGGACTTTTTGGGAGCCTAGCCGCGTACGGGGCCCCGAAAACCAAGCACCGCCTTCAGGATTTCCAAGGGTGAAAATTTTTGATTTCATTCTTCACTGCCTATCACAGTTTCGGAGGCCATGGAATGCCCAGGTGGCACAAACCCCCCCCCCAAATGACCCCATTTTGGAAAGTAGACACCCCAAGCTATTTGCTGAGAGGCATGGTGAGTATTTTGCAGCTCTCATTTGTTTTTGAAAATGAAGAAAGACAAGAAAAAACTTTTTTTTTTTTCTTTTTTCAATTTTCAAAACTTTGTGACAAAAAGTGAGGTCTGCAAAATACTCACTATATCTCTCAGCAAATAGCTTTGGGTGTCTACTTTCCAAAATGGGGTCATTTGGGGGGGTTTTGTGCCACCTGGGCTTTCCATGGCCTCCGAAACTGTGATAGGCAGTGAAGAGTGAAATCAAAAATTCACGCCCTTAGAAAGCCTGAAGGCGGTGCTTGGTTTTCGGGGTCCCGTACGCGGCTAGGCTCCCAAAAAGTCTCACACATGTGGTATCCCCGTACTCAGGAGAAGCAGCAGAATGTATTTTGGGGTGTAATTTCACATATTCCCATGGCATGTTTGAGCAATATATCATTTAGTGACAACTTTGTGCAAAAAAAAAAAAAAAAAAAAAAAAAATTTGTCTCTTTCCCGCAACTTGTGTAGCAATATAAAATATTCCATGGACTCGACATGCCTCTCAGCAAATAGCTTGGGGTGTCTACTTTCCAAAATGGGGTCATTTGGGGGGGTTTTGAACTGTCCTGGCATTTTATGCACAACATTTAGAAGCTTATGTCACACATCACCAACTCTTCTAACCACTTGAAGACAAAGCCCTTTCTGACACTCATTGTTTACATGAAAAAGTTATTTTTTTTTGCAAAAAAATTACTTTGAACCCCCAAACATTATATATTTTTTTAAAGCAAATGCCCTACAGATTAAAATGGTGGGTGTTTCATTTTTTTTTTTCACACAGTATTTGCGCAGCGATTTTTCAAACGCATTTTTTGGGGAAAAAACACACTTTTTTAAATTTTAATGCACTAAAACACACTATATTGCCCAAATGTTTGATGAAATAAAAAAGATGATCTTAGGCCGAGTACATGGATACCAAACATGACATGCTTTAAAATTGCGCACAAACGTGCAGTGGCAACAAAATAAATGCATTTTTAAAAGCCTTTAAAAGCCTTTACAGGTTACCACTTTAGATTTACAGAGGAGGTCTACTGCAAAAATTACTGCGCTCGATCTGACCTTCGCGGCGATACCTCACATGCATGGTGCAATTGCTGTTTACGTTTGACGACAGACCGCCGTTTGCGTTCGCCTTAGCGCGAGAGCAGGGGGCGACAGGGGTGCTTTTTTTTTTTTCTTTATTATTTTTTTGCTTTTTTATCTTATTTTTAAACTGTTCCTTTCATTTTTTTTTTTTTAATCATTTTTATTGTTATCTCGGGGAATGCAAATATCCCCTATGATAGCAATAGGTAGTGACAGGTACTCTTTTTTGAAAAAATTGGGGTCTATTAGACCCTAGATCTCTCCTCTGCCCTCAAAGCATCTGATGACACCAAGATCGGTGTGATAAAATGCTTCCCCAATTTCCCAATGGCGCTATTTACATCCGGCGAAATCTAAGTCATAAAATGATCGTAGCTTCCGGTTTCTTAGGCCATAGAGATGTTTGGAGCCACTCTGGTCTCTGATCAGCTCTATGGTCAGCTGGCTGAATCACCGGCTGCATTCTCAGGTTCCCTGTTGAGACAGGAGAGCCAGAGAAAAACACGGAAGACGGTGTGGGGGGGGGGGGCATTCCCTCCCACGGCTTGTAAAAGCAGTCTAGAGGCTAATTAGCCACTAGGATTGCTTTTACATGAAAGCCGACCGCTGGCTGAAAAGAATGATACCAAGATGATACCTAAACCTGCAGGCATCATTCTGGTATAACCATTCAAAGTCGTGAATGGCGTACCTGAAGACAAAAAAATGGTTAACAATGGTTAACAATAAAGCACAGTAAACAGTAAAGTATAAATAATTACATACCTGAAAAACAAACATGATAAAACATAATAACAATAACAATAACAATAAAACATTGCAGAATAGAATACAGTAAAAAAAGAGCAGAACAATAGAGAGAGAGAATAGAGAGAGAGAACAATAAAACAACAACTATTTTTTTTTATTTTATATATATATATATATATTTTTACACTTTTTTTGTAACTAACTTTTATAACTGTAACCGGTTCCAGGTTCGGGTCTCTCAAAATGCGATGGCATCTTGGGAGACCCTGTGAAAGTGTGCCTAGTCTGTGCAATGCTGTACCCTACGCTAATAACTAGTGCATGGTAGCGTTCAAAACATTCACCAATGCAAAGACCAGGATTGTCAGGACAGGAGGGACAATAATAGCGGGTGTCACGCCTATATCCGCGCTTGCTGCAGACACGACATCTTTTTGGGGGGGTTCGTTGGGTAGGGGTACTCGGGAGGACATAAAAATGCCTCTCATGCAGCCGACTGCATTTGGTTGGGGATGTGAATGGGGGAAGTACGGGCGCTGCAGAAGCGGTGTGTTCCCAATTAGGATTGGCGAATGCAGCAGGAAGGGCACTATGGGCATGACGGGCCTGTGTTTGTCTTTTTGGTGGCAGCGGGACACTACTTGTGCTTGCCACCTCACCAGCTTGAACTGCACTTATGGGACTCGCCACGTCACCAAGTGTTACTGCAGCGCTGGTTTGACTACGACCGGGGTGTACTAGGCCGCTGGTGCTTGCCAGTTCAATAAAAAGCTTCCAAAAAAACTGTTAGCGATCGCAGGGATCAGGCCTGACTCTGCAAACGCTGCAGTTATGCGTTTAGTGTTTTGTAAGTGACAGTGATCGATCGATACTGCACTTGGGTGGGCTGGGCTGGGCCGGGCGGAGGGGCAAAACGCAGGTGCTAGCAGGTATCTGGGCTGATCCCGCTAACACTGCGTTTTTGGGAACCCTAAACTGCTGGGGACGCTAGTATAGATCTGATCGGATCAGATATTGATCCGTTCAGATACTATACCACTAAAGGAGGCGTATGCTGCGTGCGTGGGTGTTAGCGGTACTGGCGCTAACCTGACGCTGCCTGGGGCCGGTGCTTGCTAGTTCACCAAAATGCTACCAAAAAAACTGTTAGCGATCGCAGGGATCAGGCCTGACTCTGCGAACGCTGCAGTTATGCGTTTAGTGCCTTGTAAGTGACAGTGATCGATCGATACTGCACTTGGGTGGACTGGGCTGGGCTGGGCCGGGCGGAGGGGCACAACGCAGGTGCTAGCAGGTATTTGGGCTGATCCCGCTAACACTGCGTTTTTGGGAACCCTAAACTGCTGGGGACGCTAGTATAGATCTGATCGGACCAGATATTGATCCGTTCAGATACTATACCACTAAGGGAGGTGTATGGTACGTGCGTGGGTGTCAGTGGTACTGGCGCTAATCTGGCGCAGCCTGGGGCTGGTGCTTGCCAGCTCACCAAAATGCTACCAAAAAAACTGTTAGCGATCGCAGGGATCAGGCCTGACTCTGCGAACGCTGCAGTTATGCGTTTAGTGTTTTGTAAGTGACAGTGATTGATCGATACTGCACTTGGGTGGGCCGGGCGGAGGGACAAAACGCAGGTGCTAGCAGGTATCTGGGCTGATCCCACTAACACTGCGTTTTTGGGAACCCTAAACTGCTGGGGACGCTAGTATAGATCTGATCAGATCAGATATTGATCCGTTCAGATACTATACCACTAAGGGAGGCGTATGCTGCGTGCGTGGGTGTTAGCGGTACTGGCGCTAATCTGACGCTGCCTGGGGCGACGCATATCACCGCCGGGCGACCGGGGGGCTAAACCTTTATTCGGTAATAAACGGCGGGTGCCCTGACACTATAAAAAATAAACAAACTAACCAGCGTCACCCGTAACAGTTATACGGTGATCAGTGGTGAAAGGGTTAACTAGGGGGCAATCAAGGGGTTAAAACATTTATTAGATAGTATATGGGGGTCCCTGTCGCTATAAAACGCTGACGGCGAACCTAAATATTTACCTCACTAACTAGCGTCACCAGCGACACTAATACAGCGATCAGAAAAATGATCGCTTAGTGACACTGGTGACAGGGGGTGATCAAGGGGTTAAAACTTTATTAGGGGGGGTTAGGGGGGTATCCTAGACCTAAAGGGGGGTAACAGTAACTGTCCCAACACTGTAACTGTCACAAACTGACACCAATACAGTAATCAGAAAAAAAAAAACAAAAAAACAAAAAAACTGCTGGTGTCAGTTTGTGACAGGGGGGGGGGTGATTGGGGGGGGATCGGGGGGGGAATTGGGGTGTTTTGTGTGCCTGGCATGTTCTACTGTGTGTGTGTGTGTTGTGCACTCACTCACTTGTCTTCTCTCCTCGGGCCGGAACAGAAATTACCGAGCCGAGGAGAGATGACATCATTTCCTTTGCTGCTGTTTAGCATACAGCAGCAAAGAAATGTTCTCATTGGCCGGCGGCGATCGCGGGGGGGGGCCACGAACGGATGGCCTCCCCCTCATCTCCGATCGCCGTGGGAGAAAAGACGACCGCCTCGGGCACCGGGGGGGGGGTCCGATCGGACCCCCCACCCGCGGAAGGCAAATCACGTACATGTACGTGATTTTGCCTGTCCGTGCCACCTTGCCGACGTAAATCGGCGTGAGGCGGTCGTCAAGTGGTTAAAGATGTCTAATCCTATTTCTGACAGATGAACACCATCTGATCTATATAAACCATTGAAACCACCCTCTAACTCTCTATGTCTATATGAAAAGCCTCCAAGGGATGGCATAAATTTCTCCATATATTTGTTCAAACGTTTCCTAATCTTCTCAAAATTTCTTAACTGGGCTTGAAGCCAACTTAGAGGAGGAACTAACTCCGAAAATATAATTCTGGTATTCGGGAAAGCTAATTTGAATCTATGTAAATCAGTGTTAATTTTGGCAGCAAATTTCGATTTAGTTTTAGTCTTAGGACTAAAATGGCATTTTAGTTTTAGTTCCATTTTAGTCTTCTGCAATTGTTTTAGTTTTAGTTGTATTTAGTCGACTAAATCTCCAGTACATTTTAGTCGACTAAAATGTCCTATGTTTTAGTCGACTAAAATCTCCAGTACATTTTAGTCGACTAAAACTAATTTTAGTTGTCTAAAATCTAATAGGTGTAATTAAATTGTAATGCATTAGTTAACATTTCTTTACAATTTCCAAACTCATTATATACTGCTGGAGTGAAACATCTAATGTTATTTATTATGGCATTGAGGTATGAACATGCACTACAGACCAAGGTTAATTTTGAAGTCAAATTTAAATTTAGTTTTAGTCTTATTTTTTTTACTAAAATGCCATTTTAGTTTCAGTCCCATTTTAGTCTTTTGACTAAAATGCCATTTTAGTTTTAGTCGTATTTTAGTCATCTCAGTTGTTTTAGTCTTAGTCGTATTTTAGTCGACTAAAATAATATTCATTTAGTCGACTAAAATGTTTTAGTCATTTTAGTCGACGAAATTAACACTGATGTAAATCCCATCTCATCATAAACATAAGATCCAGAGTTCTTGTTTTACCGACATCGTTTCCCCCTAGGTGCACAATTAACGCATCAGGAGCTGGCCATAACTCAATCAACCTGGAAAGATAGAAAAACAAATTAGACCATTGTAGATCTCTAATTCCTTTCCATAATATTTTAAATTTTTGTAGATCCATAGACAAATTGGACGAATAGCAGCGCTTCTTGGCTCTTTTATTGGCCCAGAAAACAAAAGAATGGCCCAGGATTCAAACATCCAAACATATCTTCTATTGCCTGGAATTAAAGAAAAAGATCAGGTCTGACATTAATCTGGAAACATTGAGACTCCCATCTACCCAACCTTTTGATAATTGAATCATCCAATCCCATCCTAGCAGCCTCCATAGCTGCCCCGATCCTGAAAGAATGAGATGTAAACTTAAAATTATGTTACTCCAACTTTTTCATGCATGCCTTCAATATGAAATTAAACTGATACTGTGTCATAGGGGACCCATCCGTGTGGATCAAAAAAATTCCCTCCCTGATTTCTAGATAATCTACCACAGCTCTAACTTACTGGACATATCTCCCCACATTTGCTTAGAGATACCCAACTACCCTTACCTAACCTATCTGTCTTTGAGACCGGGATGAACAATCTTATCCCTGCCTCATAGACAATCACATGCTGCTTCATCAAACTCGAAACTCCCTTTTTGTTTTTTGACAACAGTTCAGATATTCTGAGAGCACCAAAAAAGGCCAGAACAAACGCAACGTTAAATAGCACAGCCTCAAAACTTGATGAACAAACTAACTGTGTCGTGACACACAACTTTTTTAATAACTGAATTGAAATACGTCTCGTATCATCTGGAAAGGAATTACTCTTCTTGTATCCTTTAAGGGCCTGCTGGATAGAAAAGAATGCTGTACATGGTGATAAGTTTTTTAACTTGAAGAAAAAGGATACCCCTGCCAAGATTTTTGAAATATGACTGTGGGATAGTTCTAACTCCATTAAACTACAAAAAAACATCTGAATATCAGTTTTGGAAGGAGAATCAAATTGTATCTCAAGTTCCCTAGCAAAGTTGAACCACCTGTGACATGCGGCTGAATACTCAACCCATGTACTTTCTGCCACAGAATGTCTCATTGTGTTTGTAAGAACTTCTAAATTAGGCTCCACAGATGTTCTGGACACTCGTAACCTTCCTTGTCCGCATTTGGCAGAAGTTGACAAAATCTGTATACGTGAAATTGAGACAATGCGTCCGCAATTTGATTCTCCTTCCCTGGCACATGTCTGGCTTTAAGCTAATTATTATTAAGACATAGAAAAACAAGGTATCTTAGCAATTTGATTAGCTGAATCGATTTAGCTGACAAACAATTCACTGCATATATTACTCCTTTATTGTCTGAATTAATTAAGATTCTTTTATTGACAAATTGCTCACCCCATATTTCTAGCGCTACCACTAACGGGAATAGTTCCAACACTACTATACTCCTGGTGACTTTATTAGCCTCCCACCTCTCTGACCACTTACCACAACACCAGTGTGTCTTCCAAATAGCCGAGAAACCACAAGAACCTGTAGCATCAGTGTATAATTCAAGGTCAGATGATGACACAAACTTATGCTGAAAAAATGATCGACCATTATATATATCAAAAAATTTTAGCCAAACTAACAGGTCCTCCTTGAGATCAGCTGTCAATCTTATTTGAGAGAATGGGAATTTGATACCTGACATGGCTAAATATAAGCGCCGCTTATCTTGATCTTGCCAACTGGCATGATTCTTGTCGCAAACGCCAAAAGACCTAATAAAGATTGGAGATCTTTTAATAAATGTTTTTTCTCCTAACCAATACAACAATAGACTTTTTAATTTTAATGATTTTTGCTTCAGGTAGCTGAAATTCAAGCTTTTCCGTGTCTATCTTGATACCTAGAAATTCTATTTCCATGGCTGGCAATACAGTTTTTTCACTAGCTAAAGGGATACCAAAATGAAGGGCTACTGCACTAAACAACTGTAGAATGAAATAACAAATAGGGGACTGAGCTGGGCCAATGAACAAGAAGTCGTCAAGATAATGAAGTATACCGTTGATAACCAGACTCAAACTCAACCACCCATTGTAAAAAGGTTGAAAACTTTTCAAAATACGCACAGGATATGGCACATCCCATAGGGAGGCATTTATCAAAGTAATAGCTGTCTTCAAAATACATACTTATGGAGTTGAAGGTCAACGGGTTAATAGGTAGCAGCCTGAAAGCAGCCTTTATGTCTGCTTTTGCTAGCAGCGTACCTCTGCCAAATTTCCTAATCTGCTGAATAGCATCTTCAAATGTGCAATATAATACTGATGACATTCCAGAATCTATTTCATCATTTAATAAGCCACCTCTAGGGAATGACAGATGGTGTATACAAAATGAGTTTGGCTCCTTCTTGGGTATGATGCCTAATGGAGAAACCCTAAAATGCGTGAAAGGAGGGAAAGCAAATGGACCTGCTATCCTACCTTCCTTAATCTCTTTATTTAATTTTTCTTTAACTATATGTGCATAACTAGAAACTGACTTTAAATTTTCAACCAGTTCACATCCTTCGCCTTGAAATACTGGCAAAGGAAAACCTATTGAGAAACCTCCAGGTAGGAACTTGGCTGTCTCCTGGTCTGGATATATTTCCAACCATTGTTGCATGTTTGTTAGCTTCACTGGAGTGTAAGCTTTTCGAATAATTATCTCTCTGTGAGCTTTGAAAACTGGCATTCCTTTTGAAACACCGGAGTAAAGGGTGGGGTCCAGAACAGTGTGATCACTCATGCTTATATTTGCAAGACCCCCCCCCCCTCCATTTACACTGGTTCTCATTATAAGTGAAGCAGTACCCCCTTTTATAAGGGGACACTGTAGCTTGTGGCATTGGCTGCCTGTTATAACGTGCTTTCTGTGGTACCATTAGGTTAAGCCACAACCTCACATCTTTATTACCCCACTTCAATGATGGGTATATAGATAACTTCTGCCTAAATGTTTTATCATATTGGAACCATCCCAGACCTCTAAAACTTTTATAAGCTTCTAGCACATGTTCCATATGTTGAAAGAGCCCACTGCAATATTCCGGGTATTCTTCACCTAATACACTGGCGTATATAGCAAATGACTGAAGCCAATTAATAAAAGACCTCGCCATTGGCCTTCTCCTGTCATCCTAAGATTTATCATCCGATTTTTTGTCAGTTCTGTTGACGAACTCTTTTGTAGATGGAAGAAGTGACAAAATATCAACAAATTGACCTTTACAAAATTTTCGTTGGTCTGAGGAGAAAGATGATATCCTAAGGGCGAGATCTCGCATGGCAATGTCTCTTTAAAACATACAGTCAGGTCCATAAATATTGGGACATCGACACAATTCTAATCTTTTTGGCTCTATACACCACCACAATGGATTTGAAATGAAACAAACAAGATGTGCTTTAACTGCAGACTTTCAGCTTTAATTTGAGGGTATTTACATCCAAATCAGGTGAACGGTGTAGGAATTACAACAGTTTGTATATGTGCCTCCCACTTTTTAAGGGACCAAAAGTAATGGGACAGATTACCAATCATCCATCAAACTTTCACTTTCTAATACTTGGTTGCAAATCCTTTGCAGTCAATTACAGCTTGAGGTCTGGAATGCATTGACATCACCAGACGCTGGGTTTCATCCCTGGTGATGCTCTGCCAGGCCTCTACTGCAACTGTCTTCAGTTCTTGCTTGTTCTTGGGGCATTTTCCCCTCAGTTTTGTCTTCAGCAAGTGAAATGCATGCTCAATCGGATTCAGGTCAGGTGATTGACTTGGCCATTGAATAACATTCCACTTCTTTCCCTTAAAAAACTCTTTGGTTGCTTTCGCAGTATACTTCGGCCATTGTCCATCTGCACTGTGAACCACCGTCCAATGAGTTCCGAAGCATTTTGCTGAATATGAGCAGATACTATTGCCCGAAACACTTCAGAATTCATCCTGCTGCTCTTGTCAGCAGTCACATCATCGATAAATACAAGAGAACCAGTTCCATTAGCAGCCATACATGCCCACGCCATGACACTACCACCACCATGCTTCACTGATGAGGTGGTATGCTTTGGATCATGAGCAGTTCCTTTCCTTCTCCATACTCTTCTCTTCCCATCACTCTAGTATAAGTTGATCTTGGTCTCATCTGTCCATAGCATGTTGTTCCAGAACTGTGAAGGCTTTTTTAGATGTTGATTGGCAAACTCTAAACTGGCCTTCCTGTTTTTGAGGCTCACCAATGGTTTACATCTTTTGGTGAACCCTCTGTATTCATTCTGGTGAAGTCTTCTCTTGATTGTTGACTTTGACACACATACACCTACCTCCTGGAGAGTGTTCTTGATCTGGCCAACTGTTGTGAAGGGTGTTTTCTTCACCAGGGAAAGAATTCTTCGGTCATCCACCACAGTTTTCCTTGGTCTTCCGGGTCTTTTGGTGTTGCTGAGCTCACCGGTGCGTTCTTTCTTTTTAAGGATGTTCCAAACAGTTGATTTGGCCACACCTAATGTTTTTGCTATCTCTCTGATGGGTTTGTTTTTTCAGCCTAATGATGGCTTGCTTCACTGATAGTGACCGCTCTTTTGATCTCATATTCGAGAGTTGACAGCCACAGATTCCAAATGCAAATAGCACACTTGAACTCTGGACCTTTTATCTGCTCCTTGTAAATGGGATAATCAGGGAATAACACACACCTGGCCATCGAACAGCTGAGCAGCCAATTGTCCCATTACTTTTAAAAAGTGGGAGGCACATATACAAATAGTTATAATTCCAACACTGTTCACCTGATTTGGGTGTAAATACCCTCAAATTAAAGCAGAAGGTCTACAGTTAAAGCACATCTTGTTCATTTCATTTCAAATCCATTGATGTATAGAGCCAAAAAAGATTAGAATTGTGTCGCTGTCCCAATATTTATGGACCTGACTGTACTTCTGGGACTAATGTGTTTGCCAAATTAATCCCAGCAGGTAATACATTTTGAGGCTCCACATTAGCTGACTGAGCAATATTGCTTTTACACATATTGCTGACACTGACAGAATTTCTACTATCAGTGCCAAACACTTCCATAATTACTTCTATCATTCACTGGTGTATTAATACTGTCAACTAATTTATTAATGGATTCCATAATGTTATACAGTGTATGTGCTAACTCACCTATACCACCAGGTGGCGCTTGAACATTAGGAATAGCTGAAGCAACATTAGGCTGCTCTCTGTTGTCTCCAGTGGCCGTCAGTGGTATGTCAGCAACACTCACACTACTTGACGCTGCACTGTGTGATAGTGATGTCCCAGCCAGGGCTTGTCTCTCCAAACCTCCTACCTAAGACACCACCCCTGTCCTCTTCATGGCTGACGCTCCTCCCGCCCGCCAACCACGACTACTAGGCGGCGATGGGGACCGAACCCTCCTCTTCTTCTCCCTCAGGCTGACACGCCGCAGCATATTAGGAGCAGTCTCTCCTTGCTGCGCTGTGCTGCACTCTCCTCCTACCTGTGTCACAGACAACTGAGGCAAAGAGCCGTGCCGAAGTGTCCGGCAGTGTTGCAGTCTGCTTCCCTGGGGAATGGAGGGCACTTCCACTGCTCACTGTACCAGCTGTTCCTCATCTTCCCTCTGCTCATTAGCTTCTTCAGTCAGGGCAAGACATCCCCTGAGACAGTCTTCTCTGCTGTTTTCACCAGCTCTTTCCAGCACTTGCCTCATGAGGTATTTCATAGCCCAGGTATACATCCCTTCCCAGGAGCTTGTTGCACCTACACTGACTAAGTGGGCACTGGCGGGAATACCTGTGAGAAGGGTCCTATATATAATGAGCCCTTTTCCAGAACATTCCACAAGGTCACGTGACTATCTGGGACTTACCCAATCAGCCTGTTTATCTTAATCCTGCCCCCATACCTATTTGAAAACCTCTTAAAGGGGCACTGTCCCTAATACATTAACCTGCACATAACTTCCTAACATTATCTTATTATATAAATCTATCCTATGTTTTTTTTTATCCATGCTTGTCAGGCTCAAAGCTTTAAGCCTTCCTGGTCCATTCTTAGTCAAGTACTTGGCAACATGTAAAAAACAAGAGGGGAGGCAATATGACATTGTAGATATTGTAGTGGCCTGGGCCCATGGGTAATCCAGCTCTGAATATTAATAGTAGTCTTACTGAACACATATTTGCAAGACACAGAGACAAGTTCAAAATGGCAACGCACTATATGCAATTCTGCATGTACGTTGTAGAAAACACACATTTGAACATACAGCACCAGAATTCTGCATATTTCCACATCCAGAGTCCACAGGTGTTCAGTACATAGTAGCCAACAACCTTCACAAATTAATCACAGGCTGATGCCATGATGCCATGGCTGTACACTTGTAACTGTGAATTCAAGTAGTTATACACGTATAGGGATGGACTAGCAGCAGGCTCCAGAGAAATGCTGAGCTTCATATTGTAGTCAGAATGAGGTAAATATTTGCCCATTTTGAAGGCTTATATGCAAGTAATTTGGCATATAATGGTTAAGGGGTCAGGGTCCTGCCCTGGGGGCCCCGGGGGACATATATCAATAAAAAAAAAGTTTGTGAAAAAAGTCATTTTAAAATGAGCAGTGATTTTTTGATTTTTAAAGTGAAAGCAAAAGATGAAAAACTCCTTCCAATATACTGCCTGGGGGGTCCCCTTAGTCTACCTGTAACACCCTCAAAGCTAGGCAGCCTCGAAGTCCTGCAGAGATTCCACATCCCAAAATGACTTCAGTGAAATCGGCATCAGGGGCTTCATAGCTGGTAATCCAGGACTGATTCATTTTTATAAAGGTCAAATAGTCCACAGAGTCTGTGGACAGACGCGTTCTATTATCAGTAACGAAACCTCCTGCAGCACTGAATGCCCGTTCTGAAAGCACGCTGGATGCAGGGCAGCCCAACAACTCTATAGCATACTGGGCAAGTTCTGGGCCGTGGTTTGTTCTCGTGACCCATTAAGTCAGTGGATCATCAGCTGGAAAGCTCTCCATCTGTTTTGGCCTCGAGGTAATCATCCACCATGTGATGCAGATACTGCCGATGGGATGTGGAAGCTGACAACCCTGGGCGGCGAGAACTAAAAAAATTCTGAAATGCTTCACTTAGGCGGACACCTTTTCCAACGCTCCTCTCTTGACCAACAGAAGACTCAAAACAACGTTTTCCACGATACTGTAACCTACTGGAGTCAGGAAAAAACTTCAATAAAATCCTCTTTAACATGTCCTCAAGAGATTTTATCTTCTGCACTCTCTGTGGGGACGGGATGAGTTCTGAGACCTTCCCCTTATAACGATGGTCAAGGAGGGTTGCCAACCAGTAATCATCCTTCACCTTTATGCCACGTATTCTTGAGTCCTTTCGCAGGCTTTGAAGCATGAGGTTGCCCATGTGCCTCAAATTTGCCGAGGCTTGAGAAGCAGACTCCTCGGGGTCACTCAGGATGACAGCATCAGGAACTTCCTCCTCCCAGCCATGTACTACTCCCAAGGGTGTTGGAAAGCCATCGCTTACAGTTTGACACATTTATTCCTCTTCTTCGAAGCATATGAAAGTGCCAGAACCCTCCTCCTCATCCTCCTCCCCTCTCTCCTCCTGTGTGTTCTGTGACATAGGAATGATGGTGTCTGGATAAAGTGGGCCTTGAGAGGAAAGGAAGTCCTCCTCTTCCTCCTGCTGCTCTTCCTCCAGTGCCCTGTCCATAATGCCAAGCAGAGTCTGCTCCAGCAGGAACACAACAGGGATTGTGTCACTGATGCATACACTGTCACGGCTCACCATCCTTGTGGCCTCCTCAAATGGTAATAATACAGCGCATGAATCCTTAATGATCAGCCATTGACGTGGGGAAAAAAAGCCAAGGTGGCCTGAGCCTGTTGTGTTTCCCTTTGAACGCTTAGGGGGTACCTGATGTTCATGGGACAATTCTGCAGAGGAGAGCATGGAGGTGGCGGAGGAGGAGGAGGAGGGGGTAGGGCTCGAAGGTCTGGCATCATCACCACCATCTGTATGGAGACATGGGGGCACAACAAGCTGCAGCACTGAGCCCTGTCCTCCATCCTTTCGAGTTGCAAGCAGCATTACCCAGTGTGCTGTAAACGAAATATATCATCCCTGCCCATGCTTTCTGGACCACGTGTTAGCAGTAAGGTGGATTTTACGGCTGGCTGCCTTGCCCAACGATGCCAGAACATTCTCTTCCACGTGATGGTAGAGAGATGGAATGGCCTTACGTGAAAGGTAGTAGTGACTGGGAACCTGCCATGCTGCGAATTCATGGAAGGGGGCAGAATCCACCAGGCTGAAAGGCAGAAGTTGGAAAGCCAACAGCTTCGACAAGCTTGCATTTAGACACTGAGCATGTGGCAGGGACTGTATTTTTTTCCACTGCAGCAGATGGGGCAGAGAAATTTGCCGGCTACAGTCTACAGCTGGTGGTGTGCTGCTGGCAGATGTGCTGCTAGGACCTGGGACACCCTGTGCTATACCATCATTCCTGTCAGTGGAGACTGCTGAGAAGTAATGACTCAGTATAGCAGGGGCAGACTGAAGTGGGTAAAGAGGTGGAGGAGAAGGAGGGACAGATTTGTGACCCTTTTGTGTGGCTTTTAGGTGCTCTTGCTAACAGGTTGAGTGGTTGGACGTTAAATGCCTTGTTAAGCATGTGGTACCCAAATGGCTGGTGTTTTTGCCACGTTTGATGTGCCTGAGACACAGTTTGCAGATAGCAACAGTGCAATCTGCTGCAGATGTGCTGAAAAAGGGCCCCGACAGCTGAGCTTTGGGGAGTGGGCCGGGAGAAAACAGCTGCAGATGGTGATGGAATAGGTTGGCTGCTCTCTACTCTTTCTTGTCTGCCTCCTTGGGGTTGTGCCGCTTCACCTTCAGTTTCCTCCTCTGCTCTATCTGGCACCCAAGTCGCATCAGTGACCTCATCATCATCATCATCTCCATCTCCTCCATCTTCATCATCATCATTACCACTGGAGACAAATTGGCAATATGCTGCGGCTGGGGGAACATGAATGCCAATTTGTCTACTCGTGTTCTCCCCTATATCTAGGCTCATGTTGCTGTCATCCTCAGCCTCAGAACCAACTGAATCCAGTAATGGCTGGGCATCATCAAGGAGCAAGTAGCTGATGCTGTGGTCAAATAACTCAGCTGACTCCTCCATGGCTAATGTTGGGGCTATGGCAGGAATAGATGTGGATAAGGAGGCAGGTTTATCCACTCTGGCAACTGCCGGGGACTGCACACTTGTCTCTGCTTGCGTGACAGAGGATGAGGAGGTTGAGGAAGGTTTAGTAAGCCAGTCCACCACCTCCTCTGCATGCTGTGGCTGGATAGCACGGGCAAACTCACTAAACAGAGGAAATGATGCCCTGCCTGAGGACTGACCACCACGTTCACCTTTGTCTGTGGACACATTTGTTGCTGGCCCCCTTACAGTGCCAAGAGAATGTCTGCCTCTCCTTGTTGTCCTCTCAGACATTATTGTGAGGGAGGGGGCTTATAAGCAAATGTAAAGAAGAAGTGGAAATCTGTACGTAGATGCACTTTAATTAATGTAAAGTGGTGTTTGGTGCACTTTAATTTTAGTGCACACTCACGGATACACGACAATATACTGCAATATAATGCGCCAAACGTACAGTGACGCAAAGAACTATATGCCATTAAACTTGCAGTAATGCACACAAAACTATATGGCGTTAAACTGGCAGTAACACACACAGAAATATATGGCGTTAAACTGGCAGTAATGCACACAGAACTATATGGTGTTAAACTGGCAGTGATGCACATAGAAGTAAATGGCGTTAAACTTGCAGTAACGTACAAAACGATATGGCGTTAAACTGGCAGTAACGCACACAGAAGTAAATGGCGTTAAACTGGCAGTAACGCACACAGAACTATATGGCATTAAACTGGCAGTAACGCACAAAACTATATGGCGTTAAACTGGCAGTAACGCACACAGAAGTAAATGGCGTTAAACTTGCAGCAATGCAAAAAACTATATGGCGTTAAACTAGCAGTAACGCACACAAAACTATATGGCGTTAAACTGGCAGTAACGCACACAGAACTATATGGTGTTAAACTGGCAGTAATGCACAGAAGTAAATGGCGTTAAACTTGCAGCAACGCACAAAACTATATGGCGTTAAACTAGCAGTAACACACACAAAACTATATGGCGTTAAACTGGCAGTAACGCACACAAAACTATATGGCGTTAAACTGGCAGATATAACTCTATAGCTCTATGTATATCAGCACACACAAAACTCCAACTCAATAATGTTGTTTTTTAATTTGCATAAGTACAGAACACAAAAATATAAACAAAAATTCTGTACTGTACAATACAATGATGTACAGTGCATCGCTTTGGTCGGGAGAGCTGGTTGTAAATTAGAGCGGTCGTGAAACAGGTAGGTCGTTATAGGAGTAGTATCTGTATACCTGAAGATCATTAAAAGAACTACAGTTCACTGTTAAAGTGTATGCTAAAGATGTATTGATTGTCATCTTGTGGTGACTATGTATAAATGAAACGTATAAATGAAATAGCATATTATATACATTTGAGGCTAACATTTCAAGCTTGATTCACTAAAGATCCCATAATGAAGCAGTTGCATGGAAATCAGATGTTAATGTCATCACTTGAGGTACAGTTGCAAGAAAAAGTATGTGAATCCCTTGGAAAAGTATGTAATTCTCTTGAAATTAACTGTTTTTCCGCAGTAATTTGCTATAAACTGTGACCTGCTTCTCATCTAAGTCACAGCAATAGACAAACACAATCTGCTTAAGCTCACTCAACAATTCTAATTTCTCGTGTCTTTACTGAACACACCCATTAAACATTCACAGTGCTGGAGGAAAAAGTAAGTTAACTTTGGAGTTAATAGCTGGTCGAACCTCCTTTGGCAACAATGACTTCAAGCAAGAGCTTTTGGTAGCTCTGGAGCAGACCTGCACAATGTTCAGGGGGAATTTTTTTACCATTCCTCATTACAAAACTGCTTTAGCTCAGACACATTTGTAGCATGTCTGTTGTGAATAGCTCTCTTGAGGTCATTCCACAGCAACTCTATGGAGTTAAAGTATAATTTCACCTTTTAAAAGAATTTTATTTTTTTACTTGGAAAGCATTGCACCTGCGATCAGCAAATCGCGGGCGCCATGCAGGACTCCTGCAGACTTCTCAGTGTATCTGTCTGCTCGTACCTCGTATGGCGAGGCAGATACACACTGCCAGGAAGAATGAATGAAGCTCTTAACAGCGCCCTGGTAGTTCATTGAAACTACAAGCCGGCAGCCCTTGCGGCTGGTAGGACTTGTAGTTTCCCATTCACGGAGGACTGTGAATGAATGAATGACATGGCTGGGCAGCCGGAGCCCCGCACAGCCTTGTTTTCTTCAAATACTGACAGGAAGCACCTGGTGAAGATGCCTGCCTGCTGTCACTGGGGAGGAGAGGGAGAGGCCGCAGCTGCTGGAACATGTTACATGTTCCACCTTAAAGATGGGTGGAATATGTAACATGTTCCAAAGGGTGAACTTAACCTTTAAGGTCTGGGCTCTGACTGGGCAACTCCAAAATGCGCATTTTCTTTCTATGAAGCCAGTCTGTGATGGATTTACTTCAATGATTATGGTCATTGTACTGCTGCATCACCCAACTTCTACTAAGCTTTAGCTAGCGGACAGCCACCCTGACATTATCCAGTAGGATATTTTGGTAAATTTGGGAATTAAATTTCCTTTCAATGATGGCAAGTGGTCCACGCCTTGAGGCAGCGAAGCAAGTCCAAATCACGATGTTCCCTCCATGTTCCCTCCACCATACTTCATCATTGAGATGATGCTCTGATATTGTTTTTTTTTTTGTAATTGTATGTTTATTGAATTTTTTTCAACAAAACAAGGAAAAATCAAGCATAAAACAGGAAAGTATCACCATTATTTTATACAGAGAAAATAAGGCATCTTTTAACAAACAATGTCATAATCAAAAGAAAGAGGTAAAACAAGGGGGGGGGGGGCTCACCATGGATCTTTACATCTCATATATATGATAATAGTAGGTAAAATAATAATAAGATTTAGGCTAATCATTCAAATATGAAAAAAGTAGATGTCTGAAGGACAATTGGTAACAATTTAGGGTAGTGGTTCAGGATTAAAGAGGAGTTGTCCCAAGGCTCCCATACCTTTGAGAATTGTGGTAAAGAATGATGTATCACCGCTGTCATATGTTCCATTCTATGTATCTGTGCAATAGCCAAGATCAATTGGGATTGTGTGGGAGAGTTGGGAGATAACCAATGGGTAGGTATAACTCTCTTTGCGGCTAAAAGAATATATGACAACAACTTATTGGCATGGTTAGATAATCCAGGGACTGGGAGGCCCAACAAGTAATGAGCTGGATCTTTTGGGAAGTCCATCTGCAGCACAGACTGAAGCATTGATTGGACCGAGGACCAGAATGGTAAAATTAACGGGCATTCCCAGAAGATATGATAATGTGTTCCTATATCTCTTGAGCATCTCCAGCAATTCTGGGATATAGAGGGGTCATATTTATGGATAACCTCTGGGGTTCTATACCAGAACATGTGGACTTTATAAGCTGTCTCTCTCTGCTCCATGCATCTAGAAACTTTAGATATGGAAGTCCAGATCTTCTGCCATTGAGGGAGAGATAAAGGGTTTGGGAGTACCTTGGTCCATCTTCGTATGTATACATGAGAGTCTAGCGTGGGGGGATTTGAGTCATGGAGGATTTTATATATAAAAGAAATGAGACCAGGTTGATATGGGCCTTGAGCACATAAAGTTTCGAAGGCGTTGGGTTTTTCTAAGACCAAGGTAGGTGATATAGAATGGAAGTAGTGTTTAAATTGAAGGTAAGAAAAAAAAACTTTTTGGGTATATCAAATTTGTTTTGGAGATCTGGGAAGGAAAATAATTTGCGAGTTACAGGATGTACTAGGTGACGAAGCTGAAAAATGCCCGCCTGAGACCAAGGATATACATTATCATAGGAAAGGCTGTCCGGAACATCTGGGTTAAAAAGAACATTTAAGAGAGGTGGGCATGGAGAAGAGAGAGAGAACCTTTTATTACATTTTTTTCATATGGAAAGAGTGAATAGCATTGGTCCTAGACAGATATGTCTGATCTGAGATATGGAAGAAGTCAAATCGGTCCAGAGCATTGAACAAGGATGTACAGGGCTAGTGACACTCATTTCTAATTCTGACCATCTACTCGTTGCAAAGCGTGAAGACCAAGAGACGTTCGCTGTGAGGTGGGTAGCATAGTAGTATTTAATAATATCGGGCGCTCCCAGCTCTCCCTGAGAGCGAGGGGCAAATATCACTGTGTTAGTAATCCTATGTGCTTTATTACCCCAAATAAATTTAGTGAAGGCCCATTGAATATTACGGAGTTGTAACATAGGAAGCGCAATTGGTAATGTTTCAAAAAGATATAGAAACTTCGGGAGTATAGCCATCTTGAGAACATTTATCCTACCCAGAAGAGACAGAGGGCATTCCGTCCATTTATGAACTAGGCCATGTGTTTCTGATATTAGGGAGGGAAAGTTAGCCTGGTATAGAGTGGTATAAGAGGCCGTCAAGTGTACACCCAGATATTTAAGAGAGACAGAGCACCAATGATAGGGGAAGTTGTTTTGTAATGTGACAAGAAGTGTGGGGGGAATATGTATTGGAAGAGCTTCCGTTTTGGCCGTATTAACTTTATAGCCGGAAAGTTTACTGAATGTATCTAATAACGCGTAAAGATTGGGGAGAGAAATATGTGGTTTTGTTAAAGTAAGCAATATGTCGTCTGCGAAAAGAGACAATTTGTACTCTCTCTGTCGCAGGGAGACCCCACCTATATCCGGGTGTACACGAATGGCCTCAGCTGGGGGTTCCAGGAATAATATAAACAATAAGGGAGAAAGAGGGCACCCTTGTCTAGTGCCATTGCTATGCGAAAAGGATGAGGACATAAAAGACCCTAATTGTACTTGGGATGTGGGGCGGGAATATAAGGCCTGAAGAGCTGATATAAATGAGCCTGTGAACCCAAAGCGTGCAGGTGTAGCAAACATGTATGACCAACCGAGTCTGTCGAACGCTTTTTGAGCGTCTAAGCTCAAGATAAGGGCAGAGCCGGATGTTTTGTCAAGTAGATCTATCAGGTCAATGGTGCATCTAGTGTTGTCGCCTGCACGTCTGCCCGAGACAAAGCCTACCTGGTCATTATGAATAAGGCTAGGTATTATAGAGGAAAGTCTGCTGGCTAAAATTTTTGTAAAAATTTTATAATCTGAATTAAGTAGGGCTATGGGTCTGTAATTATCTGGTAACGATGGGGATTTGCCAGGTTTCGGTAGAACTGTAATGTGGGCATGTAAAAATTGCGGTTGGGGAACATTGCCCTTCTGTAGAGAAGTAAAAGGTCTATTAAATATGGGCTTAGAATTGGAAGAAATGTTTTGTAATAGATATAGGGTAGACCGCCTGGGACTTATGTAAAGGTAGCTCTTTGATAACCTTAGCTAGTTCATCTGGCATAATAGCAGCGTTAAGAGTGGCTACTTGAGATGATGTTATTTTGGGCAGTTTCAAAGGGTCACAGAAGGAATTAAAGTCATCTTGGGAGAATAAGTGATTGGGGTCTGTATTTAAGCAATTATATAGCTTTTCATAGAAAATCCCAAAGACTTTTGACATTGTTTGTGGGCAGTGTGTTGGAGTTCCATCAGCTTGGATGAGGAATTCAGGGTATGAGTGAAATGGGCGTGATTTAAGTTTATTTAATAGCATCCTATGAGGTTTGTTAGCGAATTCGTAGAATTTCTGTTTAGCCCAGAGTAGGGACTTGGATCATTTGCTTATATCAATAGATTTTAACTGTTCGCGTAAGGATGTGACCATGTGCAGGCGCGCCACTGTAGGGGAGGCTAGTAGCAGACCTTCTGCTTTTCGTAGCTTGAAGATAATATCGAGTCTCTGAGCTGTAGAATCTTTAAGCGAGAGTCAGCTGAGATACATAAGCCTCTAAAGTATGCTTTATGGGCCTCCCATAGGGTGGACACATCCGCCACAGAGCCGCTATTCAATTGGAAGAATTTGGTTACATTTTGGGACAGTTGGGTTTCAGTGATTGGGTTTCGAAGAAGAGAATCATTAAGTCTCCAATGGCAGGTTCTAGGTATAGCTGTAGATAAGGTGAGATCAAGCTAGAGAGAGGCATGATCTGACCAAGTTATAGGATTTAATTCTGAGGCTACTGAGGATGTTAGTAGAGGGGCTGTGACAAAAAGATAGTCTAGTCTGGAGTACATCTTATGTGGGGGGGGGGAATTGTTTGTGTGTGGGGTGTTTGATTCTCCAGATATCTAGTAAGTTATGAGACCTGATGAGTCTACGGAAGGAAGCGGATTGGCGTTCTACTTTAGCTGAAGGGGTGGAAGTGAATAGTGTGAGTCTGTCTCTCCTGGGGGACAAGGTCATGTTGAAATCTCCCCCAATGATCATAAAGGGCTGAGCATATTTGCCGAGTTTCCCAAATACATCAGTGAGAAATTGAATTTGACCTGAATTGGGGGCATAAACATTGATCAAAGTGAAAGAGCGTGAGAGATAATCACTGTCCAGGAAAATATACCTACCCCGAGGGTCCGTAAATGAGGATTTTACTCTTAAGGGGCAGGATTTTCCAACCAATATGGCAACGCCTGCTTTGCCAGAGGGATCTGAAGCTATAAATGAAACAGGAAAATGTTTTGCAGCGAACTTAAAGGATCCCCCTGCGCGGAAGTGTGTCTCCTGGACTAAGATTATATCTGCATTTGAGGATTTGAACTCCTTCAAGGCTAACCAGCGCTTATGAACAGAGTTCAAACCCTTCACATTATAAGTAAGAACTCGCAAAGCCATCATGGTGAAGTATGGTTAAGCTATGGTGACCATAGAGGAAAAACAGCATCCCTAAAAACATAAACAAACAAAATGAAAAATGCTAAAAATTGTGAACAAAACAAACAAAAAGTGAAAAATAGGTCAAAAAAGGACCTATAAAAACAAAAAAGATTTGAAATGTAGCCTGGGGGGTAAAAACCACCCAGGAATCCACAGCCTGGCCATGGATCAAAAGGAGACACATAAGGGGCTCCAACTTATCTGGAGTGATCCCCGCCGTCTTCTTGACAAAATTTAAGAAACTTAGTAGAAAAACTGAACTATAGTTCACAGAAAAGAAAAGACATCCCATGCATATGGATGTAAACTCCCCAAACCAGGGGGAAATTCAGTGGGGCAAGGGCCGAAGCCAAGGTGAACCTGCAGAAAAGACATCTTTCAGGTTGGGAGTCTAGGGAACGGGTGTCGGGGTGTAGAGTAGGTCTTCTGCGATTTCTGGCGAGCAGGGGTCCAAATCCGGCTTGGTATGGATGTGGGTTTAGGTGTCGTCGGGAGTGGTGTGGGTTCTTCGTCAGGCATCGGTGGAAGACCAAGATTGCGTATGAACGCTTCACTCTCCTGAAGATCCCTCGTGGAGTATTGGACACATCTTTTGAGGCGGATAAGCAAAAAGGAAATCCCCAGCGATATGGGAGATGATGATTTTGTAAGTGTGTGGTCACTGGGCGAAAGCTACGGCGTTTAGCGAGGGTTATAGGAGACAAGTCGCTAAAGATTTGTATTTTGGCCCCCTTGAATTCCAGCCGAGGTCTGTTGCGAGTGGCCACAGTCAAAGCTTCCTTGTTGTCGTAGTAATGGAAGCGTACTATAATGTCCCTGGGGTTTGCTCCTGCAGGGGGTTTAGGAGCTAGTGACCTATGTGCTCTATCTAATCTCCAGTCTATGTCCTGTATCTGAGGGACTATGGTGTTAAAGAGGTTTAGTAGATATGGTCGGATCTCTCCATCGCCTATAGCTTCAGGGACACCTCTAATACGCAAATTTTGGCGACGTTCTCTTTTCTCCAAATCCTCTTCCTGGGACTGGAGCTGTGAGATTGATTGTTTTAAGCCAGCATTGTCTTCTTCCAAGACATGAACGTACTGTATGAAGTCATCAAATTTAGTTTCCAAAACGTCAGTGCGCTCACCAACATGTGCAATCTCCCCTCTCAGCTAGTGCGCGAGCTTCCCCATCTCCTTAGAGATATTGCTGGTTAAATCCTGTAGGAGGGCATGTAGCTTATTATCCAATATGTCCACTGTGACAGGAGCTGACATTTCTGTATATGGGGTGGACAAAAAAATCTGTGGAGTGTCTCTTACCTCGCCACAATTGTCTGCAGGTGCCGTCGCAGTACCGGGCATAGTCAGGGCTAGGGATTCGGGCCTGCTCAGGAAACTATCTAGTGTCTGTATAGGCCGCAGATCCGGTGTGTGGGAATGAGCAGATTGCTTCGGCCCGTATTTCACCATGGGATGTCTGGGTATGTTAGTGGTCAACTGTGGATTCTCATGTGGTTGATGCAATGGTCATTTATCTGGCAGCAATGGAAAGCGGCAGGGATCAGGGTAGAGAGATTACATACCCTCTGTCATTGAGCGCCCCACATGTGCCCCCAGGGGTAGCATCTGCGTCGTAGAGAACACAGGGGGGCCTGAGGAAGTTTGTAGGTGTTTAAAAGAGTCCTGAGGGTCCAGGGAGATGTAGACCAGGCCTGGAGGAAGGTTGAGAAATGTGGGGGTCGTGGGTGACACCCCCCAGCCAGGACCAGGTGCTGTTCAGAGATTGGTTTATAACAGTGTTTCTGTAGATATTCAGCACTCCGATCCACCTCTCATGGTGTGTGTGAGGAAAGCAAGACGTTCAGGAGGCTGGGATCAGAAGTAGGCCCGGAATCCGTGTGTAGCAAGATTGCCACTGACCTCCGGGACTAGGCTGAAGCCGCGGCCTATCCTAAAATGTCTGCCGCACGAGGGGGGGGGAAGTTGGCGTCCCGTCCGGGCCACTGCTCTCTCGGGGGGGGGGGTGGCAGTGTGCCGCCGCTATGGAGATAATCTGTCCCTATCAGGGGGAGCTGGCACAAGGGAAGGAGTGTGGGATGCTCCCCGTACAGCACTATACCTGACAGAGGGAAGAGCCGAAACCGTAGGCTCTGAGATGGTGATGGGAGCAGGCCACGATCGATCATCTGGTGTCTCCCGTGGTTCCCCCACTGCTGTATGCCCGTTCCATTTCCTCTGGAGGTGTAGGCAGCCGTTCGTCCCCCGTAATGCGGCACTCGAGAGCGGAGGATCCTGGAAGTACCACAGGCCTCAAGATGGCGGCGGCGGACTTATGGACAGGGCCGGCTGAAGGCTGGAAACCTGAGCGAGCAGATGTCCAGGATAAATAATACAGTTCTAGGAACGCTCAAGGGATCCCCAGGGTCAAGGATGTGTAGTTTGGGGGTTGCTAGTGAAAGCCTCGGCTCTGGATGGCAATGGATAGCAGCAGGGCCAGCGGAGCTTCACAGCAACACGTCTTCCTCCTTTCGCATCCAGATACGCCCCCCCCCGATATTGGCTTTTACACCGTACACAGTGCTGAGTATTGTTTCCGAACTATTCCACTTTTGTTTCTTCAGTCCACAAAATATTTTCCCAGGCGTGCTTCAATATTTTTTTGTAGAGGTGTTCAGTGAGGCCCGGAACGAAAAGAGAAAGAAGAAAGTAGTGCAGGGCCGGGCATGACAGTGTGTAGAGGGGAGACAACAAATGGTTAAGCAAGAAAGTGTGAAAGGAAGGGGATGGTACGGCTTGGAGAAGACAGAGTGGGAGGAGCGGTACTTATTAAGGGGGAGGCGGGACTTCCAGGCAGCAGAGGAAGGGGCAGAAAGGAGGAAGCCGTTTGGACACACGCTGCTGTCTTCCACCATCATGGCCGACATAGACCTCAACTTAGCCCGGTTGCAAGCGGCTGCCGCGACCAGGGGACCGGAGTGGCTGCATAGCTAAGTGTCCACCCTCATCAAGGATCAGGCCTCAGGCCCCCGGCGCCCCCTTTGGAAGCGGTGTCAGTGAGTTCAAAAGCTGAGGACGAATCGGGTGCATCGCAGGATGTCAGTGGCTGGAAGGATGTGGTTAAGATTGCAGATGCCGCAAAATGCAAAATGTACATGTGCTTTGAAGGGCCGTTGGGGGCACATTTGAAGCAGGAGGTCCGGGCCAAAATTT
The DNA here is from genome assembly GCF_042186555.1 of Aquarana catesbeiana. Taxonomy (NCBI): domain Eukaryota; kingdom Metazoa; phylum Chordata; class Amphibia; order Anura; family Ranidae; genus Aquarana; species Aquarana catesbeiana. The sequence continues at coordinate 449,875,083 of NC_133326.1, read as the reverse complement.
GCAAGGGTGAGTATGTAGAGATCTTCTCCTTACTGCTTCTGGAAAAATTATATTTGGATAGGATCAAGCCATGACGACTCCAAGAAGGAGGACGAGGAGAAGCGGAGGTACAGATTGATTCCGCAGATTTTCACTAACTGGTTACAGGCGTTTGCCATTATGGCGAGCGTTATAGGTGAGAGTAACCTGGAACATTGTTCGGCTCTATTCTGTTACATGGACGCCGTCGGGGAGGCTCATTGGGTATATGGGGGTCGGCCTGGCTACGGTATGACAAACAGTTTAGGCAGCGCAGGGCTGTCCGTCCGTCGCTTCAATGGGACCATAAAGACATCAGCCTCTGGATGCGCTTGATGTCCTCAGCTGGGGCCCCAAGTCAGTTTTTTTCAGGGGGGGGCCGGGGGGGCACCTTCCTCGGGACTACCGGCCAGGAAAAAATGAAGGATATTCTGGCAGTATAACGAGGGCTCCTGTAAGTTTGGAGGTCCTGCCGTTTCAAGCATGAGTGCTCCGGCTGTGGGGGTTCACATCCCATGTCTCGATGCTTCAAAAAAGGTGAGCGTGCCGCTGAGTTTGCGAACAAGAGGGATGACACCGATGAAGGGGAAAAGGATACAACCTTTTCTAAATAGATACCCTGATCAAGAAGCAGCAAAACTTCTGGCCGCTGGATTCTTGGAGGGTTTTAGGATCCCATGTTCCCTGTCGAATGTCCCGCCTATTTTGCGATCTGCTCTGCAGTATCTGGGGGTGGTTTCAGAGAAGTTGTCAAAGGTAGTAGCACTGGGTCGCATGGGCGGGCCGTTCTCGGTGAAGCCTTTGCTATATTTGGTTGTTTCACCTCTGGGGGTAGTGCCTAAGAAGGAACCGCACAAGTTTCGCCTTATTCACCATCTGTCTTTTCCCAAAGGTGGTTCGGTTAATGATTGGATAGACCCCAAAGCTTGCACGGTGTTCTATACCTCTTCTGACGCAACTGTTAGGTGGGTTAGGCAATATGGGCAGGGGGCGCTGATGGCAAAATCTGACGTTGAATCCGCTTTTCTTTTGCTTCCAGTACATCCGGACAGTTTTTGGCTGCTGGGGTGCTGCTGCCAAGAGGAGTTTTATGTGGATCGCTGCCTGCCCATGGGCTGCTCCATTTCATGTGCCATGTTTGAAATGTTCATCTCTTTTTTGGAATGGGTGGTTAGAGAAGTGTCGGGCCTGAATTCAGTCATCCATTATTTGGATGATTTCCTTTGCGTGGGCCACCTTCATCTAATGTGTATGCGATTCTCCTGTCCACGTTGCAGCACATTGCGGGAATTTTTGGTATCATGTTGGCGGTGGATAAAACTGAAAGCCCAACTACAGAGATCAGTTTCTTGGGCATAGTTATAGACTCTGGCGCCATGGAATGCCGCCTGCCGGAGGATAAATTAGTGGCGCTCAAGTTGGAGATTCGTGGTGTTAAATCCAATTTAGGGGTCTCCAAACAAGACAGATGATGAGATAGTGAGTCTAGATCTTACGATAAGATAAGTAGGTTCTTTTTATTATTATAGACACTGCAGTGGAGAGACACAACACATACAAATATTCAGCACTAACACGCCGAACATAGAAGGAAGTGTCTCTGACTTAAAAACATCAAGTTTAACAATATATATACTTTATGAATATGCATAAGCACTAGGCGTGTTATAGGTGTGATCGTATAGTTTAGTCCAATCAGCATTCATATCTGTTGAGACTGGTTTTGATAAGGAAGTCATTTTTAGTAGCTTTCTGGTTCTTATCAGCAACTTGTGCCATCACATATCCTGTAGTTTCGTTTTCCAAGGAGTTGAAACAAGCCATCTAAGAAGGAAACAAAAATCAAGCATAATATAAATTCTTAAAGCGACAGTCTCTCTCTCTCTCTCTCTCTCTCTCTCTCTCTCTCTATATATATATACAGTATCTCACAAAAGTGAGTACACCCCTCACATTTTTTTAAATATTTTAATATATCTTTTCATGTGACATCACTGAAGAAATTAAACTTTGCTACAATGTAAAGTAGTAGGTGTACAGCTTGTATAACATTGTAAATTTGATTTCCCCTCAAAATAACTCAACACACAGCCATTAATATCTAAACTGCTGGCAACAAAAGTGAGTATAACCCTAAGTGAAAATGTCCAAATTGGGCCCCAAGTGTCAATATTTTGTGTGGCCACCATTCTTTTTCAGCATTCCCTTAAAGTGTATGTAAACCCGAATTTTTTTTTTTTTTATATCATACTGTAGAGTATAAGATTTCCTATCATTTGAGCCCAGTCTTACCACACAGAGTTAATCCATCTCTGAGCAATCCTCTTTTATTGTTCAGTGAGAGAAATCTTGACAAACTGACAAAAACTTTGTCAAATCCTCCCCCTTGCTGTGAGTGACAGCCTAAGACACAGGCATGATTTTTTAATTCCCTCTCCCACTCCTTTCTTCAGCAGCTCTGCAAGGATTGGCTGTTTCACACCTCAGCATGATTTGGCATGCTGAAGTCATGTGGTTACTTTCCTGTCTTTTCACTGGATGTTAGAGATCATAGCAGAAGTTCAGTGAGAAATACACAGGAGAAAATGCATATTGACAAGGGAAGTGTAGAGGTACTGACATCACGACTCCACCCACCGAGCTCCAGACAACAGACCCGCCCACAGAATCTGCAGTTTTTCAGCTCTCATAACAGACAGAGGGGAGACATTTGACAGGTAAAGATACATGCAGGAGACATGTATATCCTTATAGATAACCTCTATGGCAGTAGTTTAGAAAGGATGACATTGGGTTTACTTTAACTCTCCTGGGTGTGGAGTTCCCCAGAGCTTCACAGGTTGCGACTGGAGTCCTCTTCTCAACATTATCAGACCCCTATAATTCTACTCATTTCCCTCCTCTCGACCCCTATGGAGGGGTCACTACCATATCTTCCCTACCTAGTATGATACCAGAGGGTCCACAGTACTACTTCACATCTATGTGGAGTAAAGTTCTTCTTTTTGTGTGGATATGTGGATACATATCTTTACTCATTCGCATCACCCATCTCGGCATCATATGAATCTGCTAATCTGACTATCTGATAACACTCTATCTCTTCCTTGGGGTCATCTTCCTCAGTTATAACTGTCATTGTAGTAATCTTTGTATTTCACATTTAGCACACCTGAAGAAAAAAAAATAAAATAAGCAATCCTATAACGATGATGCCTATAAGGACAAAAATATCTGTTGAATCCATGAAAATTTACCATTTCTAAACAAAGTGTAATCTGGGTTTGTCATATTTCCTATCATATCATGTCACATTGTATACCTCTTTCCCTTACTAAACAAGGGGATATTCCCAAAGGCCTTAAGTTATATTTAGCATAACATGTATTTTTACAATAATAGAACATTTGTGGTATTGCTAGGCATACTGTTATTTTGGGCAGCTTTGTATGGCTCAAAACTCAAAATGAAAGTAAATGGGTACGAGGTGTGTGCTTTTTTTAACTGTCTGGCCTATGTGAACATATCTAGCAATTACTCAAATTACTCCTTATGCCTGTTAGCATGTGTACTTTGTACAGGTGATTTTCCTCTATAGCCTTGACTGCTAAGATCAAGCAAAGCCATAACAGTAGTTTACTCATCTTTTGAAATTAGCTGTACTTTCTTGCAATGTCTGTGGCATGTATCCACGTCACTTTACAGCTGTAGCAGTTGTCAGGAACACTTGGTAGGGTCTTTCAAACTTTGGTCCCAAAGATACTTTTACATGTTCTTTTACTAGGACCCAATCCCCTGGCTGTAAATCATGTGCTCCAGTTACTTGATCTGGATCTGGATCTGGAATTGAATCAAAAACAAACTTGTGCATTGCAGTTAGTTGCTTGTATTAGACAATTACATAACAAAACATAATCATTATACATTATATCAGTCTGATGTGGAAAATACAACCCTGTCTTAGGTGGGCCCTGAAACAAAATCTCATAAGGGCTCAAGTTCTCTGACCTATAAGTAGGGGTTATCCTGATGTTGTAAAGAACCAAGAGGCAACAGTCCTGGCCACTGTTTCTTTACTGAGCCTTCCTCCCATTACTGCATTAATTTAGCTAGCCTTCCTTTAATGATTCCACTATATTTTTCTACCTTCCCTGAACTCTGAGGCTGATAGGGGCATGGAAGGCCTGCTCAATTGCCAAATTCTTGCATACAATTTGCATGATCTGTTCAGTGAAATGTGTTCCTCTGTCACTCTCTATGGTTTCAGGTACTCCAAAGCAGTATATTACTTCGGAAAGGAGCTTTTTTGTTGTCTTGGCATCTGCTTTAGCCACCAGGCAGGCTTCTATTCAGCTTGAAAACATGTCTCCGCACAACAAAACATATTTATATTGGCCTGATATGGGCAATTGGATGTAATCAATCTGAAGTCTGTGGAAAGGGAATAGTGGCCTGGCTAAATGTCTTTGTGTTACTCTGGTCTGTTTTCCTGGGTTATTTTTAGCACAGATTATGTATCCCTCAACAAAGTCTTGACATGAATTTCTGGAGTATTGAATAAACTATCCAGTCTTGCTTATGTTTCTCTCCATTGCCTTAGGGCCTATCTGACTCGGGCCATGGGCTAGTTGCATGATCATCTCCGTTTGAGGTGGGACACATATTCCATTTTCCTTGCACAAGAGTCCTTCTTGGTTCTTCTCTGCTCTGTCCCGTTCCATGATGTCATTCCAATCATCAGGTGCAGATTTTTGCAATTTCTTAATCAATTCTTTTACTTTGAGTATTTGTTCTCTACTTTTTTTTCAATCTGTTAGGGGCTTCTTATACCTTTGCAAAATCAGTGATTGGGGTCATGATTGCTTCCATTGGCGTTTCAGCAGTCTTCCTGGCAATAGGATCAGCCAATTAGTTTCCTTTTTCTTCCATGGGTTGTCCTCCAGTATGTGCCTTGACCTTCAGGATGGCTACTTTCTTTGGGAGGGTGACTGCTTCAAAAAGTTCTTGAACATATTTCCAGTTTTGAATTGGTTCTCTTTGCAGCAGTTGTGAATCTTCTGTTCCTCCTTATGGGTCCATAATCATGGACTACTTCGAGAGCATACTTTCTATCAGTGTAGATGTTGGCTGTTTGATCCTTTGTGGCCTCACAGACTCTGGTGAGTGCTACCACTTTGGCAACCTGTGCTGAAAGTGATGATGGGAGTAGTTGGGTCTCAATCACTTCCTCCAATGTTGTCACCACATATGCCATTCTTGGGTACTCCATCTTTGTGAACCCTCTGCAAACAGGATCAGATCGGAACTTTCAAGAGGAGTGTCCTTTACTGGGGAGATTTGCTGCATTTCTTCTTCCATAAGTCTTAAGCAGATGTGGTCACCCTCCTCTTCGAGGTCTTCTCTCTCTAGGAAAAAGCTGGCAGGATTGATTGTAGTACATCTTTTCACTTCTATTTCTCCTAATTCAAGCAGGATTGCTTCATACTCGCTCAGCCTTGCTGATGACAAATGTTTTGTCCTTGCTCTTTTCAACATTTCATTTGCATATTTCTTCATAACATCCATTCTAAAACATATCTTCCCTTTTGTACAGCACCACTGGCACAGGTTGCAACTGCAGTTTTCTTTTTGTGTTCTTGCCACAACATAGATCTTGGTGCATCCACCAACCGGATCTATTTCATAGACGATTTGAAAGGGTATGCGGTCAACAGGGCAGGATGAGGAGGTTTCACACCATTTGAAAATGCAGGATATACAGAAAATGTGACAACATACTTCTGGTAAGCCGGCCTCCAGGGAAAGACTGTCCAGACAAATTGGACACCTCTCAGCTGAACTTAATGCTAAAGTTACTGGCACCAGTCCTATCTTTGCCTTCATCACCATCTTTTTCTTCATGTTGCTGGTCTCTAGTATCAGATAAGCATAAACATTTGCTCCTTCAAACCGGAAAGCAAAAAGTGCTTGGCTCTCTTCATCCCAGGCAACACTGAAGAAAGCATTTGCCAGTTCTATTACGGTGTACACCCCTGTTCCTGTAGGTATGTCATTGAGCAAAGTACTGGGATTTGGGACAGCAGAAGTGCCTTCCTTCTTGATTTGATTGATGGCCCTTAAATCATGTACCATTCAATATACTGGCTTTTCTCCCTTTTTTGACCTTTTTCTTTACAGGAAACAATGGCGTCTGTGCTCTACTTTTTGTTTTCTTCATGACACCTGCTTCAAGTAATTCTTTTATTTGTACTCGTACACCAGCGAGTTGATATGGTGACAGTGGATATTGTGGTATGCGTGGAATTTGAGCTCCTGCTTTTATTTTGACTTTAACCAGAGGGACTGGTAGAAGTCCTACATCATATTTTCCCTTGGCCCAGAGAATATCAGTTATTTGAGCAACGATTTCAGATGGAATATTACCTCCAATCTCTTGCTCTAATTCAATTGCTGTCAATCCACATGTAATTTCTTCATCTAATTCTCCAACATGTACTTCTACTCCATTGGGTGTATACTGTACACAGGCTTGTGAGTAACTCAGTAGGTTTCTTCCCAATAGGTTGCATGGTACAGTGTCAGAGACAAGCAGCTTATGAAACATATTGTGGCTTCCAATTCCAATTTGTATGGGGGACAGTTCCTTGAGAGGGGGGTGTCTTTTGGTAGGCGGACTTTTGAATTATAGTCCCGGCAGAGCCAGAATCGACTAAGCATTTCATGATCTGTTAGTTGTGGAAAGCATAATGTTACAAAAGCGTCTTTACCATCTGTCTCAGAGATGCACAAATTAACCTCTGTGTGCTCAAAAAGTTCATGCTGCTTTACTAACATATTTATCATCATCTCCCTCTTTCTATTGCTTACATCTGTCAGGCAATCTGCATTTTCTGGTTTCTGAGAAACAGCTACTTGACCATCATTTTGGGCTATAAAAACATCAAGTCTGTTGTATTCTCTTTTCTCTCCTCTCTCTGGGCTTCAATGCTACTGCACACGTCTCTTAGCAAAGCCTATTCAAATCCTTGTTTCCATACTGGTTTTGTTGCCATCAACCGTATCCTTATTGCTTCTCATCACAACAGCATTCTTACAACCTATGGCAGTAATGTTAATGCGGGCAGCCAGATCCACTTCTACTATAGACTCTACCATGGTCTGGACACGTTTAAAGTAATCAAAAACATCTTCAGCCTTTTCTTGTCACACATCAAGCCACTTGATAATAATTATAAAACATTCTGTCCACTTTCTTCTAGTGCAATTCACTTTCATGTTTCCTATCTACTTCTTTAAACCATCAATAACCTTCTGATTTCTCTATTCTGTATTGTTCAATTTCCTCATTTACAATTTTCTACTGTACTTAGATTTAAAAAAAAAATATCTGCAAACCGCCTGTTTCTCTTTTCTACAAATACGTAATGTTTCCACAGGAATGTGAAGAGGAGGGGGGGATCTCACTCCTTTATTACACAGAAACACAAGGGTGGGAGGTGAGGAATCTGCGAAAAAACAAGCAGGTTTATATTGTACACATTTAATCACCTTGTCCAACTCTGTCAATCTGCCATAGCATTTAACATACACAGAAACCCAAATTGATCATAACTCCTTCTGGTGTTAGATCAGCTCTGTTTTAGTCTTGGTGTCTTTTCTTAACCACTATCCATATCTTTCTGTCTGTCATGTCAGTCATAGGACTTGTGCCACATCTACCTTTCCGGCTTGAAAGGTCTATGAGAGGCTATGCTCTCAATCAAGAGTCCTCACTCTCGAGTCCCTAACAATTTGTGGGTCGTCACCTAAAAATTGTATATATATATATATATTGTATATATATATATATATATATATATATATATATATATATATATATATATATATATATATATATATATATATATTGTATATGTATATATATATATATATATATATATATATATATATATATATATTTCTCTCTGGGCTACACACAGTAGCCGTCAAATGGCACTTATTACACTTGGCCACACAGGCCTGTACACTTGCCACATAAGCGTTACTCACCACACAGGCTCACTACTACAGTCCTTTTGTCAGACCTTCTCACAAGTCTCATAAATCTATTGACACCCCAAGCATAGAAACAAAACATCAACATTGATAATTATTATCGGCTCTATTATTTCTGCAACAGGTAAATCTCACCATCTCACCGACATCATAAGACTCCTTCAGCCAATGGACCCCAGACACCGACTAATTACTCGCCACAGAGAGCAGAATAAGTACGAATAACAGTTTCTTACCGTGGCCACTTGTCTGCTAAACGTGAGTTTCTTGTCTCTCTGGCCGGGAGCCCACAGGACTGTATCCGAGTCACGGCACTATTCTGTTAAATCCGATTTAGGGGTCTCCAAACATGACAGATGATGAGATAGTGAGTCCAGATCTTAAGATAAGATAAGTAGGTGCTTTTTATTATTATAGACACTGCAGTGGAGAGATACAACACACACACAGATATTCAGCACTACCAGGCCGAACGTAGAAGGAAGTGTCTCTGACTTAAAAACATCAAGTTTAACAATATATATACTTTATGAATATGCATAAGCACTAGGCGTGTTATAAGTGTGTTCATATAGTTTAGTCCAATCAGCATTCATATGTTCTTGGTAGCAAGGGAACAGTTAAATTGGTGTATACATCATGTGACTCTCAAAAAAAGACAATTCAGCAAAATTTGGTCGGTTCAGACTGGTTTTGATAAGGAAGTCATTTTTAGCAGCTTTCTGGTTCTTATCAGCAACTGGTGCCATCACGTATCCTGTAGTTTCGTTTTCCAAACAAGCCATCTAAGAAGGAAAGAAAGATCAAGCATAATATAAATTCTTAAAGTGACAGTCTCTATAAACATATATATATACACATATACATACATATATATACAGTATCTCACAAAAGTGAATACACCCCTCACATTTTTGTAATTATTTTATTATATCTTTTAATTATTATTATATCACTGAAGAAATTACATTTTGCTACAATGTAAAGAAGTAGGTGTACAGCTTGTATAACATTGTAAATTTGATTTCCCCTCAAAATAACTCAACACAAATTGCTGGCAACAAAAGTGAGTACACCCCTAAGTGAAAATGTCCAATTTGGGCCCCAAGTGTCAATATTTTGTGTGGCCACCATTCTTTTCCAGCATTGCCTTAACTCTCTTGGGCGTGGAGTTCACCAGAGCTTCACAGGTTGCCACTGGAGTACTCTTCCATTCCTCCATGAACACATCATGGAGCTGGTGGATGTTAGAGACCTTGCGCTCCTCCACCTTCCATTTGAGATTGCCCCACAGATGCTCAATAGGGTTTAGGTCTGGAGACATGCTTGGCCAGTCCATCACCTTTACCCTCAGCTTCTTTAGCAGGGCAGTGGTCATTTAGGAAGTATGTTTGGGGTCATTATCATGTTGGAATACTGCCCTGTGGTCCAGTCTCTGAAGAGAGGGGATTATGCTCTGCTTCAGTATGTCACAGTACATGTTGGCATTCATGGTTCCCTCAATGAACTGTAGCTCCCCAGTCTCGGCAGCACTCATGCAGCCCCAGATCATGACACTCCCACCACCATACTTGACTGTAGGCAAAACACACTTGTCTTTGTACTCCTCACCTGGTTGCTGCCGCACACGCTTGACACCATCTGAACCAAATAAGTTTACCTTGGTCTCATCAGACCACAGGACATGGTCCATGTCCTTAGTCCTCTTGTCTTCAGCAAACTGTTTGCAGGCTTTCTTGTGCATCATCTTTAGAAGAGGCTTCCTTTTGGGACGACAGTCATGCAGACCAATTTGATGCAGTGTGCGTATGGTCCAGAGCACTGACAGGCTGACCCCCCACCCCTTCAACATCTGCAGCAATGCTGGCAGCACTCATAAGTCTATTTCCCAAAGACAACCTCTTGATATGACGCTGAGCATGTGCACTCAACTTCTTTGGTCAACCATGGCGAGTCCTTTTCTGAGTGGAACCTGTCCTCTTAAACCGCTGTAAGGTCTTGGCCACCATGCTGCAGCTCAGTTTCAGGGTCTTCTTATAGCCTAGGCCATCTTTCTGTAGAGCAACAATTCTTTTTTTTCAGATCCTCAGGGATTTATTTTCCATGAGACGACATGTTGAACATCCAGTGACCAGTATGAGAGAGTGAGAGTGATAACACCAAATTTAACACACCTGCTCCCCATTCACACCTGAGACCTTGTAACAATAACGAGTCACATAACACCGGGGAGGGAAAATGGCTAATTGGGCCCAATTTGGAAATTTTCACTTAGGGGTGTACTCACTTTTGTTGCCAGCAGTTTAGACATTAATGGCTGTGTGTTGAGTTATTTTCAGGGGACAGCAAATTTACACTGTTATACAAGCTGTTCACTCACTGCTTTACATTGTAGCAAAGTGTCATTTCTTCAGTGTTGTTACATGAAAAGAGATAATAAAATATTTACAAAAATGTGAGGGGTGTACTCACTTTTGTGAGATACTGTCTCTATATATATGTAGCGCTGGTAGATTTTCCAATCTACCGCTTCTAGGTAAATTTAGTGGATTATCTGTGCTGTACATAGTTCAGATCTAATTTACAGTTAGATTAGCCTCTGTTCCAGTTTGGCTGTGTTGTGTGCAGTTCCATATTCTGCCTGTGGGTGTCGTTGTCACTCTGGGTCAGTGTTGGAAAGCAACAGGCTGAAACATATGAGTGCTCTTCTGTGCCGGTGAAAACTCGGAGGAGGTGGTCCTCCAGGTTGCATTCTGGGAGAGGGTATTTATGGAGCAGATGCCATGTTTAACCACTTCAGCCCCGGAAGGATTTACCCCCTTCCTGACCAGAGCACTTTTTACAATTTGGCACTGCGTCGCTTTAACTGCTAATTGCGCGGTCATGCAATGCTGTACCCAAAGGAAATTTGCGTCCTTTTCTTCCCACAAATGGAGCTTTCTTTTGATGGTATTTGATCACCTCTGCCGTTTTTATTTTTTGCGCTATACACGGAAAAAGACCGAAAATTTTGAAAAAAAATTGATATTTTCTACTTTTTGTTCTAAAAAAAATCCAATAAACTCAATTTTAGTCATACATTTAGGCCAAAATGTATTCGGCCACATGTCTTTGGTAAAAAAAATGTCAATAAGTGTATATTTATTGGTTTGCGCAAAAGTTATAGCGCCTACAAACTAGGGTACATTTTCTGGAATTTACACAGCCTTTAATTTATGACTGCCTATGTCGTTTCTTGAGGTGCTAAAATGGCAGGGCAGTACAAAACCCCCACAAATGACCCCATTTTGGAAAGTAGACACCCCAAGGAAATTGCTGAGAGGCATGTTGAGCCCATTGAATATTAATTTTTTTTGTCCCAAGTGATTGAATAATGACAAAAAAAAAAAAAAATTACAAAAAGTTGTCACTAAATGATATATTGCTCACACAGGCCATGGCATATGTGGAATTGCACCCCAAAATACATTTAGCTGCTTCTCCTGAGTATGGGGATACCACATGTGTGGGACTTTTTGGGAGCCTAGCCGCGTACTGGGCCCCGAAAACCAATCACTGCCTTTAGGATTTCTAAGGGCGTACATTTTTGATTTTACTCCTCACTACCTATCACAGTTTTGAATGCCATAAAATGCCCAGATGGCATAAACCCCCCCAAAATGACCCCATTTTGGAAAGTAGACACCCCAAGCTATTTGCTTTGAGGCATGTTGAGTCCATGGAATGTTTTATATTTTGACACAAGTTGCGGGAAAGTGACAAATTTTTTTTTTTTTTTTTTTGCACAAAGTTGTCACTAAATGATATATTGCTCACACAGGCCATGGGCATATGTGGAATTGCACCCCAAAATACATTTAGCTGCTTCTCCTGAATATGGGGATACCACATGTGTGGGACTTTTTAGGAGCCTAGCCGCGTACGGGGCCCCGAAAACCAATCACCGCCTTCAGGATTTCTAAGGGCGTGAATTTTTGATTTCACTCTTCACTGCCTATCACAGTTTCGGAGGCCATGGAATGCCCAGGTGGCACAATCCCCCCACCAAATGACCCCATTTTGGAAAGTAGACACCCCAAGCTATTTGCTGAGAGGCATGGTGAGTATTTTGCAGCTCTCATTTGTTTTTGAAAATAAAGAAAGGCAAGAAAAAACATTTTTTTTTTCTTTTTTCAATTTTCAAAACTTTGTGACAAAAAGTGAGGTCTGCAAAATACTCACTATACCTCTCAGCAAATAGCTTGGGATGTCTACTTTCCAAAATGGGGTAATTTGGGGGGGGGGTTGTGCCACCTGGGCATTCCATGGCCTCCGAAACTGTGATAGGCAGTGAAGAGTGAAATCAAAAATTTACGCCCTTAGAAAGCCTGAAGGCGGCGCTTGGTCTTCGGGGTCCCGTGCGCGGCTAGGCTCCCAAAAAGTCCCACACATGTGGTATCCCCGTACTCAGGAGAAGCAGCAGAATGTATTTTGGGGTGTAATTTCACATATTCCCATGGCATATTTGAGCAATATATCATTTAGTGACAACTTTGTGCAAAAAAAAAAAAAAAAATTGTCTCTTTCCCAAAAAAAAATTGTCTCTTTCCCGCAACTTGTGTCACAATATAAAATATTCCATGGACTCGACATGCCTCTCAGCAAATAGCTTGGGGTGTCTACTTTCCAAAATGGGGTCATTTGGGGGGGTTTTGAACTGTCCTGGCATTTTATGCACAACATTTAGAAGCTTATGTCACACATAACCCACTCTTCTAACCACTTGAAGACAAAGCCCTTTCTGACACTTTTTGATTACATGAAAAAATTATTTTTTTTTGCAAGAAAATTACTTTGAACCCCCACACATTATATATTTTTTTTAAAGCAAATGCCATACAGATTAAAATGGTGGGTGTTTCATTTTTTTTTTTATATATTTAAAAAGGTGCTGCGCAAATAAATTGTCCTTAAATAATATATCAAGATTGAGCGGACGTAGACAGGAGATGGGGACACCAGTGGATAATCAAAACGCCAGGGGTTGAATCAAAGGTGACTAATATCCCTTCACCATACATAGATGGCCCCTCACCTGCAACCTTCGACCTGAAACAGGTCACACAGCGTAAGCAGACAAGCTGATCCAGGCAATAATGACTCCGTTCTTAGAATCCAACTCCCCCTCACGTCAGATAACTCAGGTGTTGCATATGCAAATGAAACATACAGAATATAGTGCTCTCTGTACAAACTTTATTCAAAAAAATGGTAATTGAAGTGCACTCACATATACCGGCACTCAGGTCCGAGTGCCGGCTAACTGGCGTGTGATCGTAGACACAGGCTGACAGCCGCGGGTGACGTCATGCGCTACCTGGCCCCCGTACGCGTTACGTCCGTGGGCGGGACTTCATCAGCGTGGGGCGGGGTACGCAACGACGGCCCGCAATGTTTATATATAATGTCATGGTAACAAGTGCACCAATCGCAGTGCTAGTGCGGATTCCCCGGGAGACGCGATCCAGCACGTCACTCGGGCTGCACTCACAGACCATCACCAGTAAAATACAAGGTTTACAGCCCTTAACCGCTCCAAGAAAGAGAGATGAGAAACCAAATATATAAATATAATTCCTCACATCAGATAAATAAACACTCCTAAGGTTATGAAGGGATTGGAGCCTGAGGGTGACTCTGAACAAGACCTCTTTAGAAAAGGGAAAAGGGGGAGGAGGCATTAGTTAATTGTCCCTTATATAAAGGGAGAGGAAATGCCAATGCTACTAAAATTGCATAAAATCGCATACAAAAAATTCATAAAAATAAAATTAAAAATATCTGACAGTCAGACCGCGGGTATCATCTGTGTACGATCACATTTAAATAATAGAAAAGTCATATTTATTTAAAACCAAAAAATGGTAAAAAAAGTAAAAAATATAAAAAAGAAAAAAAAAAAAAGAAAATAAAATTAAATAGAAAATGAAATTGAAAATGAAAATCATCTGTTAGAAATAAAACAATTTAAATCAAAATCTACGTTCATTCCCGCTGGAGATAAAACTTTAGTCTCGTAGATCCAGAAGGATTCTCTACGGCTGAGTTGCCTGATGTAATGGCCACCTCTCCAGTGGCGAGGAACTTTTTCTATCCCCCAGAACTTGAGGCATTTAGGGTCTCTGTTGTGACAGAGGCGAAAATGCCTAGACACACTATGGGTTTTAACCCCCCGTTTGATGTTACTGATGTGTTCACCAACTCTAACGTGCAGTGCCCTTGAGGTGCGGCCCACATACTGGAGTCCACAATCGCACTCCAGCATGTAGACCACCCCAACCGATGAACATGTAATAAGACCCTCAATTTTATAGCTTTTATGCGTGACACTCGAGACAAACTCTTTTCGCCTTTTAATGTTTTTGCTGGCTTTCCTGCAAGTGGCACATTTGCCACAAGCATAGAAGCCCGACAAAAAACCAAACAGTCTGTTAGTCCCCATTTGTGGTGGGTCTATAACTCCTGGAGCTATCCGATCGCGTAAAGAGGGGGCTTTGCGGTATATAAACCGTGGACGCTCCGGAAGAACAGGCCCCAGGGTACGGTCACCTTTAAGGATAGGCCAATGTCTGGCTATAATTTGTTCGAGTTTTTTATACTGGATATTGTAGTCAAGTATAATGCGATAGCTGGTGGTGCCATCCTCAGTTTGGGTGGTTTTAACCCTATCAGCCACAATAGAATTCCTGTCGGTTAAGAGTACCTTGGCTACTTCTGAGTCTACCATAGTCTGTGTGTAGCCTTTTTCTTTAAACCTATTTGCCAAAATATGTGACTGCGTTAGAAAGTCATCATCGGAGGTACAATTACGACGTAAGCGAATAAATTGGCCTCTTGGAATATTACAGAGCCACGATTTATGGTGACAACTAGTCAAGGGAATATACGCATTCCTATCTGTTGTTTTAAAGTGATTCCTAGTTTGGAAGCCTGTCTCCCCCTTGAAGATTTCAAGGTCCAAAAATGTAATCTGTTGTTTGTTAATCGTCCAAGTCAGCTCAATATTTTTAGTATTTTCATTCAACTTATCCATGAAGACTTGTAAACTGGCTAGGTCACCTTCCCACACCATGATAAGATCATCAATGTACCTTCTATAGCACAATAATTGCGTTGGGGGATCATGAAAAATGGTATTCTCCTCCCAGTGGGCCATGAACAAATTGGCCACACTGGGAGCAAACCTGGCCCCCATGGCTACGCCTCGCGTCTGCAGGAAATAGTCACCATTAAACCAAAAATAATTATTCAGCAGGCAGAATTCCAAACTTTCTAATAAAAAAGAAATGTGGTCATTTGGGAACTCAGTGGTAGCCAGAGCCCATCTAACAGAATCCAAGGCCTGTTTATGATCGATAATAGTATATAAAGACCCGACATCTGCAGTGATCAAAAAGCTAGATGAGGTACAAGGGAGAGTGGAGAGGATCTGAAGGATTTGTTTAGTGTCACGCAGATAAGCTTTGGTTTGGATGACGAGTGGCTGAAGAAAGAAATCTAGGTACTGACCTAGCCTCGACGTGACAGAATCAATTCCGTTCACGATCGGGCGACCAGGTGGATGTTCGGAGTTTTTATGTAATTTGGGCAAAATGTATATAATGGGAGTCCGACAATAGAATGGGTCTAAGTAAGCCGCCTCCTTAGAATTCAAAATGCCCTTATTTTTACCTTTTTCAACTAACAGATGTAAATTGTTTTTAAAGGTCAACATAGGGTCTCCCCTTAGAAGTAGATAGGTGTCCCGGTCATTCAATAGCTTTACCATCTCAGCCTGATAGTAAGCTTTACTGAGCACCACTAATCCGCCCCCTTTGTCCGCTGGGCGGATCACTATATCCTTCCTTTTCTCAAGGGAGGATATACCCCTTTTTATGGCTAGAGAGTCTCTGGCCTTCTTGATTTTGAGTTTATCAAGATCGTGGCAGACCATGTTTTTAAACACCTCCAAATGCCTGTTATCACTGCATAAGGGATTAAAAACAGATCGATTCCGAAGGTTGGAATGCCTGGAAGTGGTATCAACCTGAGGATTGGTCCGTTGTGCTGGATTGGAAAGAAAGTATTTTTTGATATTTAAATTACGGATGTATTTCTGTATACTGATGTAGGCTTGAAATTTGTTTAGGTTACGAATAGGGGCAAACTTCAAACCCCGATCTAGCACTAATGTCTCATCAGTAGTGAGAGGGGTACCACTTAGATTGAAAATGCCAGTGCCTAATGGGGCCTTGGCCTTTTCGAATCGTCTACCCCCCCTACACCCTCTGTGTGTTTTCTTTTTAAACTGCCTTGGCTGTTTCTCAAGTCTGGGGGGCCTCTCCTTTGGTCCTGAGGACTCGCATACCCTGTTGGATCTCTTACCCAAACAGGGGTCTGTGGAGGTCCCCTCCAGGGGGTCCTCTCTTGACCTAAAAAATGGTCCTGATTAAATTGCTGATCCTCCTGGAGATTTTGTAAGGGGGCAAAATTGTTGGAAGTGTACACTGGCGCACCTCTATGCATAGGGTTACCTCTTCCTCGAGGCCTACCTCTTCCCCTAGATGGTACTGTTTGCCAAGTATAATTTTCTGAGTGGGGGGGACGATAATCATAATTGGTTGTCAATGGGACTGGGTAAGGATGATGGTTTCTCTTCCCACGGCCACGTTTGTTGGTTCTGGGAGGGCCATATCCTCTCCCTCTAGATGTATCTCGTACAGTCGGTACACTTTGGGATTGTTGTGAAATGGGTATAGGTGCCTCATAATTGGAATACTCCTGAGAGGGCATAGCTGCTCCTGATAATGGGGCACTCCCTACTGTCCTCTCTGGGCCACTCACTGGTGTTGGATCCTGGGTTTGCCATTTAAAGATAAGTTTCCCTTCAAAATCATTGACATCACGCAGGAATTTTTTCCTCTTTTTATCACGAATTTCCTTATCCCATTTCATAAGTTTAGTTTTGAGTTCACCTGACAATTGGATGAATTCACTAGAGTCTTTAAAGTTTTCAATGCGGTCAGTAATTTCCTTGATCTGACTCTCCAGCTGCTTCTTTTTCCTTTGCTTCCGTGAGAGTAACAGGCGGAGAAGGTCAAAGCTTTTATCAACAAAGAAATTACACCATTCTGCATTGGACTCATTATCAGTTAACCCATCATTGGGTGGTAAATCCCACCTCAGATGCCTGGGAACAATATTTGCACATAAATATTGTTCAAAGGTCACAATGTCCCACCAGGTCTTAATCTTTTTCTCGAATAAGTGACCTAGTTTCCTGAATGCAAAACCAAGGTCATCTTGTTGTGGGATAACTGTATCCCTAGTAAAGACTTCAGTTAGGATAATTTCTCTATTTTCAACATAGGAAAAAACATCCATAGTCTGCAGCTAAGTAAACGTGAATTAAATAATGATCATAAACAATAGAAATGAACTCAGCGCTGACTCATTAATGGACAATGCAATGAGTAAATGCAAGCAAGCACAAAGGTAAATTCAACAAAAGACCTCAGAAGACATATATTTAAAAAGGTGCTGCGCAAATAAATTGTCCTTAAATAATATATCAAGATTGAGCGGACGTAGACAGGAGATGGGGACACCAGTGGATAATCAAAACGCCAGGGGTTGAATCAAAGGTGACTAATATCCCTTCACCATACATAGATGGCCCCTCACCTGCAACCTTCGACCTGAAACAGGTCACACAGCGTAAGCAGACAAGCTGATCCAGGCAATAATGACTCCGTTCTTAGAATCCAACTCCCCCTCACGTCAGATAACTCAGGTGTTGCATATGCAAATGAAACATACAGAATATAGTGCTCTCTGTACAAACTTTATTCAAAAAAATGGTAATTGAAGTGCACTCACATATACCGGCACTCAGGTCCGAGTGCCGGCTAACTGGCGTGTGATCGTAGACACAGGCTGACAGCCGCGGGTGACGTCATGCGCTACCTGGCCCCCGTACGCGTTACGTCCGTGGGCGGGACTTCATCAGCGTGGGGCGGGGTACGCAACGACGGCCCGCAATGTTTATATATAATGTCATGGTAACAAGTGCACCAATCGCAGTGCTAGTGCGGATTCCCCGGGAGACGCGATCCAGCACGTCACTCGGGCTGCACTCACAGACCATCACCAGTAAAATACAAGGTTTACAGCCCTTAACCGCTCCAAGAAAGAGAGATGAGAAACCAAATATATAAATATAATTCCTCACATCAGATAAATAAACACTCCTAAGGTTATGAAGGGATTGGAGCCTGAGGGTGACTCTGAACAAGACCTCTTTAGAAAAGGGAAAAGGGGGAGGAGGCATTAGTTAATTGTCCCTTATATAAAGGGAGAGGAAATGCCAATGCTACTAAAATTGCATAAAATCGCATACAAAAAATTCATAAAAATAAAATTAAAAATATCTGACAGTCAGACCGCGGGTATCATCTGTGTACGATCACATTTAAATAATAGAAAAGTCATATTTATTTAAAACCAAAAAATGGTAAAAAAAGTAAAAAATATAAAAAATAAAAAAAAAAAAAATAATAAAATAAAATTAAATAGAAAATGAAATTGAAAATGAAAATCATCTGTTAGAAATAAAACAATTTAAATCAAAATCTACGTTCATTCCCGCTGGAGATAAAACTTTAGTCTCGTAGATCCAGAAGGATTCTCTACGGCTGAGTTGCCTGATGTAATGGCCACCTCTCCAGTGGCGAGGAACTTTTTCTATCCCCCAGAACTTGAGGCATTTAGGGTCTCTGTTGTGACACCCAAACTGAGGATGGCACCACCAGCTATCGCATTATACTTGACTACAATATCCAGTATAAAAAACTCGAACAAATTATAGCCAGACATTGGCCTATCCTTAAAGGTGACCGTACCCTGGGGCCTGTTCTTCCGGAGCGTCCACGGTTTATATACCGCAAAGCCCCCTCTTTACGCGATCGGATAGCTCCAGGAGTTATAGACCCACCACAAATGGGGACTAACAGACTGTTTGGTTTTTTGTCGGGCTTCTATGCTTGTGGCAAATGTGCCACTTGCAGGAAAGCCAGCAAAAACATTAAAAGGCGAAAAGAGTTTGTCTCGAGTGTCACGCATAAAAGCTATAAAATTGAGGGTCTTATTACATGTTCATCGGTTGGGGTGGTCTACATGCTGGAGTGCGATTGTGGACTCCAGTATGTGGGCCGCACCTCAAGGGCACTGCACGTTAGAGTTGGTGAACACATCAGTAACATCAAACGGGGGGTTAAAACCCATAGTGTGTCTAGGCATTTTCGCCTCTGTCACAACAGAGACCCTAAATGCCTCAAGTTCTGGGGGATAGAAAAAGTTCCTCGCCACTGGAGAGGTGGCCATTACATCAGGCAACTCAGCCGTAGAGAATCCTTCTGGATCTACGAGACTAAAGTTTTATCTCCAGCGGGAATGAACGTAGATTTTGATTTAAATTGTTTTATTTCTAACAGATGATTTTCATTTTCAATTTCATTTTCTATTTAATTTTATTTTCTTTTTTTTTTTTTATTTTTTATATTTTTTACTTTTTTTACCATTTTTTGGTTTTAAATAAATATGACTTTTCTATTATTTAAATGTGATCGTACACAGATGATACCCGCGGTCTGACTGTCAGATATTTTTAATTTTATTTTTATGAATTTTTTGTATGCGATTTTATGCAATTTTAGTAGCATTGGCATTTCCTCTCCCTTTATATAAGGGACAATT
Source organism: Aquarana catesbeiana (assembly GCF_042186555.1). Classification (NCBI taxonomy): domain Eukaryota; kingdom Metazoa; phylum Chordata; class Amphibia; order Anura; family Ranidae; genus Aquarana; species Aquarana catesbeiana. The sequence continues at coordinate 449,855,238 of NC_133326.1, read as the reverse complement.
AACTAATGCCTCCTCCCCCTTTTCCCTTTTCTAAAGAGGTCTTGTTCAGAGTCACCCTCAGGCTCCAATCCCTTCATAACCTTAGGAGTGTTTATTTATCTGATGTGAGGAATTATATTTATATATTTGGTTTCTCATCTCTCTTTCTTGGAGCGGTTAAGGGCTGTAAACCTTGTATTTTACTGGTGATGGTCTGTGAGTGCAGCCCGAGTGACGTGCTGGATCGCGTCTCCCGGGGAATCCGCACTAGCACTGCGATTGGTGCACTTGTTACCATGACATTATATATAAACATTGCGGGCCGTCGTTGCGTACCCCGCCCCACGCTGATGAAGTCCCGCCCACGGACGTAACGCGTACGGGGGCCAGGTAGCGCATGACGTCACCCGCGGCTGTCAGCCTGTGTCTACGATCACACGCCAGTTAGCCGGCACTCGGACCTGAGTGCCGGTATATGTGAGTGCACTTCAATTACCATTTTTTTGAATAAAGTTTGTACAGAGAGCACTATATTCTGTATGTTTCATTTGCATATGCAACACCTGAGTTATCTGACGTGAGGGGGAGTTGGATTCTAAGAACGGAGTCATTATTGCCTGGATCAGCTTGTCTGCTTACGCTGTGTGACCTGTTTCAGGTCGAAGGTTGCAGGTGAGGGGCCATCTATGTATGGTGAAGGGATATTAGTCACCTTTGATTCAACCCCTGGCGTTTTGATTATCCACTGGTGTCCCCATCTCCTGTCTACGTCCGCTCAATCTTGATATATTATTTAAGGACAATTTATTTGCGCAGCACCTTTTTAAATATATGTCTTCTGAGGTCTTTTGTTGAATTTACCTTTGTGCTTGCTTGCATTTACTCATTGCATTGTCCATTAATGAGTCAGCGCTGAGTTCATTTCTATTGTTTATGATCATTATTTAATTCACGTTTACTTAGCTGCAGACTATGGATGTTTTTTCCTATGTTGAAAATAGAGAAATTATCCTAACTGAAGTCTTTACTAGGGATACAGTTATCCCACAACAAGATGACCTTGGTTTTGCATTCAGGAAACTAGGTCACTTATTCGAGAAAAAGATTAAGACCTGGTGGGACATTGTGACCTTTGAACAATATTTATGTGCAAATATTGTTCCCAGGCGTCTGAGGTGGGATTTACCACCCAATGATGGGTTAACTGATAATGAGTCCAATGCAGAATGGTGTAATTTCTTTGTTGATAAAAGCTTTGACCTTCTCCGCCTGTTACTCTCACGGAAGCAAAGGAAAAAGAAGCAGCTGGAGAGTCAGATCAAGGAAATTACTGACCGCATTGAAAACTTTAAAGACTCTAGTGAATTCATCCAATTGTCAGGTGAACTCAAAACTAAACTTATGAAATGGGATAAGGAAATTCGTGATAAAAAGAGGAAAAAATTCCTGCGTGATGTCAATGATTTTGAAGGGAAACTTATCTTTAAATGGCAAACCCAGGATCCAACACCAGTGAGTGGCCCAGAGAGGACAGTAGGGAGTGCCCCATTATCAGGAGCAGCTATGCCCTCTCAGGAGTATTCCAATTATGAGGCACCTATACCCATTTCACAACAATCCCAAAGTGTACCGACTGTACGAGATACATCTAGAGGGAGAGGATATGGCCCTCCCAGAACCAACAAACGTGGCCGTGGGAAGAGAAACCATCATCCTTACCCAGTCCCATTGACAACCAATTATGATTATCGTCCCCCCCACTCAGAAAATTATACTTGGCAAACAGTACCATCTAGGGGAAGAGGTAGGCCTCGAGGAAGAGGTAACCCTATGCATAGAGGTGCGCCAGTGTACACTTCCAACAATTTTGCCCCCTTACAAAATCTCCAGGAGGATCAGCAATTTAATCAGGACCATTTTTTAGGTCAAGAGAGGACCCCCTGGAGGGGACCTCCACAGACCCCTGTTTGGGTAAGAGATCCAACAGGGTATGCGAGTCCTCAGGACCAAAGGAGAGGCCCCCCAGACTTGAGAAACAGCCAAGGCAGTTTAAAAAGAAAACACACAGAGGGTGTAGGGGGGGTAGACGATTCGAAAAGGCCAAGGCCCCATTAGGCACTGGCATTTTCAATCTAAGTGGTACCCCTCTCACTACTGATGAGACATTAGTGTTAGATCGGGGTTTGAAGTTTGCCCCTATTCGTAACCTAAACAAATTTCAAGCCTACATCAGTATACAGAAATACATCCGTAATTTAAATATCAAAAAATACTTTCTTTCCAATCCAGCACAACGGACCAATCCTCAGGTTGATACCACTTCCAGGCATTCCAACCTTCGGAATCGATCTGTTTTTAATCCCTTATGCAGTGATAACAGGCATTTGGAGGTGTTTAAAAACATGGTCTGCCACGATCTTGATAAACTCAAAATCAAGAAGGCCAGAGACTCTCTAGCCATAAAAAGGGGTATATCCTCCCTTGAGAAAAGGAAGGATATAGTGATCCGCCCAGCGGACAAAGGGGGCGGATTAGTGGTGCTCAGTAAAGCTTACTATCAGGCTGAGATGGTAAAGCTATTGAATGACCGGGACACCTATCTACTTCTAAGGGGAGACCCTATGTTGACCTTTAAAAACAATTTACATCTGTTAGTTGAAAAAGGTAAAAATAAGGGCATTTTGAATTCTAAGGAGGCGGCTTACTTAGACCCATTCTATTGTCGGACTCCCATTATATACATTTTGCCCAAATTACATAAAAACTCCGAACATCCACCTGGTCGCCCGATCGTGAACGGAATTGATTCTGTCACGTCGAGGCTAGGTCAGTACCTAGATTTCTTTCTTCAGCCACTCGTCATCCAAACCAAAGCTTATCTGCGTGACACTAAACAAATCCTTCAGATCCTCTCCACTCTCCCTTGTACCTCATCTAGCTTTTTGATCACTGCAGATGTCGGGTCTTTATATACTATTATCGATCATAAACAGGCCTTGGATTCTGTTAGATGGGCTCTGGCTACCACTGAGTTCCCAAATGACCACATTTCTTTTTTATTAGAAAGTTTGGAATTCTGCCTGCTGAATAATTATTTTTGGTTTAATGGTGACTATTTCCTGCAGACGCGAGGCGTAGCCATGGGGGCCAGGTTTGCTCCCAGTGTGGCCAATTTGTTCATGGCCCACTGGGAGGAGAATACCATTTTTCATGATCCCCCAACGCAATTATTGTGCTATAGAAGGTACATTGATGATCTTATCATGGTGTGGGAAGGTGACCTAGCCAGTTTACAAGTCTTCATGGATAAGTTGAATGAAAATACTAAAAATATTGAGCTGACTTGGACGATTAACAAACAACAGATTACATTTTTGGACCTTGAAATCTTCAAGGGGGAGACAGGCTTCCAAACTAGGAATCACTTTAAAACAACAGATAGGAATGCGTATATTCCCTTGACTAGTTGTCACCATAAATCGTGGCTCTGTAATATTCCAAGAGGCCAATTTATTCGCTTACGTCGTAATTGTACCTCCGATGATGACTTTCTAACGCAGTCACATATTTTGGCAAATAGGTTTAAAGAAAAAGGCTACACACAGACTATGGTAGACTCAGAAGTAGCCAAGGTACTCTTAACCGACAGGAATTCTATTGTGGCTGATAGGGTTAAAACCACCCAAACTGAGGATGGCACCACCAGCTATCGCATTATACTTGACTACAATATCCAGTATAAAAAACTCGAACAAATTATAGCCAGACATTGGCCTATCCTTAAAGGTGACCGTACCCTGGGGCCTGTTCTTCCGGAGCGTCCACGGTTTATATACCGCAAAGCCCCCTCTTTACGCGATCGGATAGCTCCAGGAGTTATAGACCCACCACAAATGGGGACTAACAGACTGTTTGGTTTTTTGTCGGGCTTCTATGCTTGTGGCAAATGTGCCACTTGCAGGAAAGCCAGCAAAAACATTAAAAGGCGAAAAGAGTTTGTCTCGAGTGTCACGCATAAAAGCTATAAAATTGAGGGTCTTATTACATGTTCATCGGTTGGGGTGGTCTACATGCTGGAGTGCGATTGTGGACTCCAGTATGTGGGCCGCACCTCAAGGGCACTGCACGTTAGAGTTGGTGAACACATCAGTAACATCAAACGGGGGGTTAAAACCCATAGTGTGTCTAGGCATTTTCGCCTCTGTCACAACAGAGACCCTAAATGCCTCAAGTTCTGGGGGATAGAAAAAGTTCCTCGCCACTGGAGAGGTGGCCATTACATCAGGCAACTCAGCCGTAGAGAATCCTTCTGGATCTACGAGACTAAAGTTTTATCTCCAGCGGGAATGAACGTAGATTTTGATTTAAATTGTTTTATTTCTAACAGATGATTTTCATTTTCAATTTCATTTTCTATTTAATTTTATTTTCTTTTTTTTTTTTTTTTTTTTTTTTTTATATTTTTTACTTTTTTTACCATTTTTTGGTTTTAAATAAATATGACTTTTCTATTATTTAAATGTGATCGTACACAGATGATACCCGCGGTCTGACTGTCAGATATTTTTAATTTTATTTTTATGAATTTTTTGTATGCGATTTTATGCAATTTTAGTAGCATTGGCATTTCCTCTCCCTTTATATAAGGGACAATTAACTAATGCCTCCTCCCCCTTTTCCCTTTTCTAAAGAGGTCTTGTTCAGAGTCACCCTCAGGCTCCAATCCCTTCATAACCTTAGGAGTGTTTATTTATCTGATGTGAGGAATTATATTTATATATTTGGTTTCTCATCTCTCTTTCTTGGAGCGGTTAAGGGCTGTAAACCTTGTATTTTACTGGTGATGGTCTGTGAGTGCAGCCCGAGTGACGTGCTGGATCGCGTCTCCCGGGGAATCCGCACTAGCACTGCGATTGGTGCACTTGTTACCATGACATTATATATAAACATTGCGGGCCGTCGTTGCGTACCCCGCCCCACGCTGATGAAGTCCCGCCCACGGACGTAACGCGTACGGGGGCCAGGTAGCGCATGACGTCACCCGCGGCTGTCAGCCTGTGTCTACGATCACACGCCAGTTAGCCGGCACTCGGACCTGAGTGCCGGTATATGTGAGTGCACTTCAATTACCATTTTTTTGAATAAAGTTTGTACAGAGAGCACTATATTCTGTATGTTTCATTTGCATATGCAACACCTGAGTTATCTGACGTGAGGGGGAGTTGGATTCTAAGAACGGAGTCATTATTGCCTGGATCAGCTTGTCTGCTTACGCTGTGTGACCTGTTTCAGGTCGAAGGTTGCAGGTGAGGGGCCATCTATGTATGGTGAAGGGATATTAGTCACCTTTGATTCAACCCCTGGCGTTTTGATTATCCACTGGTGTCCCCATCTCCTGTCTACGTCCGCTCAATCTTGATATATTATTTAAGGACAATTTATTTGCGCAGCACCTTTTTAAATATATGTCTTCTGAGGTCTTTTGTTGAATTTACCTTTGTGCTTGCTTGCATTTACTCATTGCATTGTCCATTAATGAGTCAGCGCTGAGTTCATTTCTATTGTTTATGATCATTTTTTTTTTTCACACAGTATTTGCGCAGCGATTTTTTAAACGCATTTTTTGGGGAAAAAACACACTTTTTAAAATTTTAATGCACTAAAACACACTATATTGCCCAAATGTTTGATGAAATAAAAAAGATGATCTTAGGCCGAGTACATTGATACCAAACATGACATGCTTTAAAATTGCGCACAAACGTGCAGTGGCGACAAACTAAATACATTTTTAAAAGCCTTTAAAAGCCTTTACAGGTTACCACTTTAGATTTACAGAGGAGGTCTACTGATAAAATTACTGCCCTCGATCTGACCTTCGCGGTGATACCTCACATGCATGGTGCAATTGCTGTTTACATTTGACGCCAGACCGACGCTTGCGTTCGCCTTAGCGCGAGAGCAGGGGGGACAGGGGTGCTTTTTTTTTTTTTTTTTTCTTTATTATTTTTTTGCTTTTTATCTTATTTTTAAACTGTTCCTTTCATATTTTTTTTTTTTTAATCATTTTTATTGTTATCTCAGGGAATGTAAATATCCCCTATCATAGCAATAGGTGGTGACAGGTACTCTTTTTTAAAAAAAATTGGAGTCTATTAGACCCTAGATTTCTCCTCTGCCCTCAAAGCATCTGACCACACCAAGATCGGTGTGATAAAATGCTTTCCCAATTTCCCAATGGCGCTGTTTACATCCGGCAAAATCTAAGTCATAAAATGCTCGTAGCTTCCGGTTTCTTAGGCCATAGAGATGTTTGGAGCCATTCTGGTCTCTGATCAGCTCTATGGTCAGCTGGCTGAATCACCGGCTGCATTCTCAGGTTCCCTGTTGAGACAGGAGAGCCAGAGAAAAACACGGAAGACGGGGGGGGGGCATTCCCTCCCACTGCTTGTAAAAGCAGTCTAGAGGCTAATTAGCCGCTAGGATTGCTTTTACATGAAAGCCGACCGCTGGCTGAAAAGAATGATACCAAGATGATACCTAAACCTGCAGGCATCATTCTGGTATAACCACTCAAAGTCGTGAATGGCGTACCTGAAGACAAAAAAATGGTTAACAATAAAGCACAGTAAACGGTAAAGTATAAACAATTGCAGACCTGAAAAACAAACATGATAAAACATAATAACAATAAAACATTGCAGAATAGAATACAGTAAAAAAGAGCAGAACAATAGAGAGAGAATAGAGAGAGAGAGAACAATAAAACGACAACTATTTTTTTTTATTTTATATTTTTGTATGTGTTTTTTTTTTTTTTACACTTTTTTTTGTAACTAACTTTTATAACTGTAACCGGTTCCAGGTTCGGGTCTCTCAAAATGTGATGGCATCTTGGGAGACCCTGTGAAAGTGTGTCTAGTCTGTGCAGTGCTGTACCCTACGCTAATACTCAACTAGTGAATGGTAGCGTTCAAAACATTCACCAATGCAAAGACCAGGATTGTCAGGACAGGAGGGACAATAATAGCGGGTGTCACGCCTATATCCGCGCTTGCTGCAGACACAACATCTTTTTTGGGGGGGTTCGTTGGGTAGGGGTACTCGGGAGGACATAAAGAAAATGCCTCTCATGCAGCCGACTGCATTTGGTTGGGGATGTGAATGGGGGAAGTACGGGCGCTGCAGAAGTGGTCGGTTCCCAATTAGGATTGGCGAATGCAGCAGGAAGGGCACTATGGGCACGACGGCCTGTGTTTGTCTTTTTGGTGGCAGCGGGACACTACTTGTGCTTGCCACCTCACCAGCTTGAACTGCACTTATGGGACTCGCCACGTCACCAAGTGTTACTGCAGTGCTGGTTTGACTATGACCGGGGTGTACTAGGCCGCTGGTGCTTGCCAGTTCACCAAAACGCTACCAAAAAAACTGTTAGTGATCGCAGGGATCAGGCCTGACTCTGCGAACGCTGCAGTTATGCGTTTAGTGTTTTGTAAGTGACAGTGATCGATCGATACTGCACTTGGGTGGGCTGGGCCGGGCTGGGCGGAGGGGCAAAACGCAGGTGCTAGCAGGTATCTGGGCTGATCCCACTAACACTGCGTTTTTGGGAACCCTAAACTGCTGGGGACGCTAGTATAGATCTGATCGGATCAGGTATTGATCTGATCAGATACTATACCACTAAGGGAGGTGTACGGTGCGTGCGTGGGTGTTAGCGCGACTGGCGCTAACCTGACACTGCCTGGGGCTGGTGCTTGCCAGTTCACCAAAACGCTACCAAAAAAACTGTTAGCGATCGCAGGGATCAGGCCTGACTCTGCGAACGCTGCAGTTATGTGTTTAGTGTTTTGTAAGTGACAGTGATCGATCGATACTGCACTTGGGTGGGCTGGGCTGGGCGGAGGGGCAAAACGCAGGTGCTAGCAGGTATCTGGGCTGATCCCGCTAACACTGCGTTTTTGGGAACCCTAAACTGCTGGGGACGCTAGTATAGATCTGATCGGATCAGATATTGATGCGTTCAGATACTATACCACTAAGGAAGGTGTACGGTGCGTGCGTGGGTGTTAGCGCGACCGGCGCTAACCTGACGCTGCCTGGGGCTGGTGCTTGCCAGTTCACCAAAACGCTACCAAAAAAACTGTTAGCGATCGCAGGGTTCAGGCCTGACTCTGCGAACGCTGCAGTTATGCGTTTAGCGTTTTGTAAGTGACAGTGATCGATCGATACTGCACTTGGGTGGGCTGGGCCGGGCGGAGGGACAAAACGCAGGTGCTAGCGGGTATCTGGGCTGATCCCGCTAACACTGCGTTTTTGGGAACCCTAAACTGCTGGGGACGCCAGTATAGATCTGATCGGATCAGATATTGATGCGTTCAGATAGTATACCACTAAGGGAGGCGTATGCTGCGTGCGTGGGTGTTAGCGGTACTGGCGCTAATCTGACGCTGCCTGGGGCGACGCATATCACCGCCGGGCGATCAGGGGGCTAAACCTTTATTCGGTAATAAACGGCGGGTGCCCTGACACTATGAAAAATAAACGCACTAACCAGCGTCACCCGTAACGGTTATACGGTGATCAGTGGTGAAAGGGTTAACTAGGGGGCAATCAAGGGGTTAAAACATTTATTAGATAGTATATGGGGGTCCCTGTCGCTATAAAATGCTGACGGCGAACCTAAATATTTACGTTCCTAACTAGCGTCACCAGTGACACTAATACAGCGATCAGAAAAATTATCGCTTAGCGACACTGGTGACAGGGGGTGATCAAGGGGTTAAAACTTTATTAGGGGGGGTTAGGGGGGTACCCTAGACCTAAAGGGGGGTAACACTCACTGTCCTACCACAGTAACTGTCACTAACTGACACCCTGCAGTAATCAGAAAAAAAAAAAAAATACTGCTTGGTGTCAGTGTTACAGGGAGGGGGGAGGGGTGATTGGGGGGCGATCGGGGGGGATCGGGGGTGTTTTGTGTGCCTGGCATGTTCTACTGTGTGTGTGTGTGTTGGTGCACTTACATGTCTTCTCTCCTCGGCGCTAGAACGGAAACTGCCGAGCCGAGGAGAGATGACATCACATCCTCTGCCTGTGTGCACTATACACAGGCAGGGGATGTTCCTCATTGGCTGGGAGCGATCGCGAGGGGGGGGCCACGATCGGATGGTCTCCCCCTCGTCTCTCATCGCTCCTAGCCAAATGCCGACCGCCGCTGGCACCGGGGGGGGTCCGATCGGACCCCCTGCCCGCGGGAAGGCAATCACGTATGGGTACGTGATTTTGCCTGCCCGTGCCATTCTGCTCACGTATATATGCGTGAGGCGGTCGGCAAGTGGTTAAAGGAGCTTTACCCCGTGGCCCTCCTAGCCTAGAGGCATGTGTTAGTGAGTTCTAGCTCGCGGCCCTCCAGCCTTGAGGGTTGCGTTGCGGCAGCCGAGCGGGTAGACCCAGAAGTCTGTCTGGGGCCTGCTGTTGCTGGGATGGTCCTGTGCTGTCTGTCCTGCGGGAAGAAGCCGGACAATCGGGAAGATCCAGGGAAGGACCCATCTTGGAAGGGATCATGCAAGGCTGGTCTTAAGAAGGGCCTGATGACTCGATTGGAGGACGCATCCTAAACTACTCTACCGCACAAGTACTTCTGGGTTGGCTTAAAGGTTCTGGTACTGTGTTTGCTGTTCATCGAAAACTACTACATCCTGTGGCAGAGGATCGTACAGTTTTGTTTCATCCAAGTCTGTGGCAGAGACTTTTTGTTCGTGCTGCGTTCCGGCTGCTGGGTTGGTGAGAGAGACCTATCCGGGCGGGCAAAGTTTTAATCCTGAGCTGAGGATATATTCATCCCAAAGATTTCAATTCCTTAGTGCTACGCCAAGAAAAGGTATTTGAACTTCCCTGCAACTCTTCTTCTACTTCTTTCCTGCTACTTCTTCCAGTTATCTCCCATTAAAGCATTGGAAAAGTACTCAAGTGACTGGTGTCTACATTATCTGATAATAAGCTCAACAGGGACCCTAGACCCGGTATTGGTGAAATTAAAAGGTGATGGTAACAGCCCGCTAAAAATCAGCAGCTCCACCGTGAATTAGTGCTACATGTGGGGGCTTTGTCCGGGATTGTTTGCCGTTACCCTGAGCAGCCCTGAGAAGTATTTCACCGGGAGTTTATTTTAACAAGAGGTTTCTGGACTTTGTCACTTTTTCCAGGAGAAGAAGGGATTCAATTGCAGGACTTTATTTCTGACTGCGTAGGCTGCGGGTGAGAAGTAAAAGCCCGGGAGCTACGTGATCAGAGGAACAAGTAGGAGGAGCTTATTCTACTTGTTGCCACGTGGGACGCGGTTGTGTGAATGTTTGGCGCCAAAGGAGAGAGAAGCCTCGTGATCGTACTGAGAGGATCAGAGTGCAGCCATGTCTTCTTTTCCATTGGTACCGCCGATTATGGGATCCAAGATGTTTTCTACAAGTACCGCTGCAGGGTTGGTGATACCTTGTTAATTTGACATTGTATTTTGGAAATGTACCTGCCTACTCACAAACAAACTGTCCTTTTTGAAGTTAAACACATAGGCAAGTATTTCTTAAAAAAAATATCCATTTATTATGGGTCATAATAAAATAAAGAGGAAGACAATGCTGGAGAAACTGCTGAAATTGGCGAAGCCTTTGTACCCCAGGGCACACATCACATTATTTGTCAGCCAAAATTGGTGGACTGAGGAGTCTATAAAATAGTGAGCACAATCCAGTCCAGGACTCCAAGAGATCAGGAACAGTAGCAGATGACATATATGTCCCCAGGCTGTGGTCATACAACAGCCTGCATCTTTTGCTAGACCGGACTGAACCCAGGCCATCACTTTCTTGTCTTCCTTACATGCTTCCTTCCAGGCTGTGGCTGTGGTGTTGGAGGTGTGGCAGGAGGTGGAGGAGGAGGAGGATGGTCCAACTCATACAGGTGGGTATTGGGTGTGAGTTGGCCCCTCAACCCCTTATTTAATGTGAGATAAATGATTTCCTCACACATGATGCGTTGGTCCTCCTCCATGTCCTGCATTTTGCAGGCTGCCATGGAGGCAAAGGCCTCTTGAGGATTGAGGGGGGTTCTGAGGGCAGCATTAGCCTCCCTAATCAGCCTGAGCGCTGCCTCTTCCACATTACTCCCCTTCCTTGCCCTTTTTTGTGGAAGGCAGAGGGGAGGGACCTGAGATTGTGTCAGGCTACTTGGCCCTGCCACCTTTTGGCTGCCACTAACCCCTGCCACCTCCTGGCTGTCACTAACCCCTGCCACCTCCTGACTGCCACTAACCCCTGCCTCCTCCTGGCTGCCACAATCCACAGACTCCTCCTGGCTGCCACATTCCACACCCTCCTCCACAGAGGCTGGGTTTTCTGTGTAAAAAAAAGGACATAGTTTTAGTATTTTGTTCATCAATCACACACAATTTTCAGCTCATGACTGTTGCAAATTGAATGTTAACAAATAGAAAAGACTATCATTCTGAGCCCAGCATTTTTCATTCTTGTCCCAAACCTTTTTGGCTACTACTGTCTATTAAATCAGCAATTAGTGATCAATAATAACATCTATTTCACATCATTTATTTTACAACAAGAAATATGTTGAACAATGCTATACCTGGCTCAAGCTGGGCTCCTCCATTTCTTCCTGGCTGGAAGGCCCATGGTGGGCGTCGGAAGACTCAGCTGGGGTGGAAGGAAGCGTGTAAGGATGAGTGGAAGGAAGGGTTGAGAGGGATTCCCTGACTCCAGTCTGGTCTGCCAGAAAATTAAGTCTGTCATAGTACCACAGCCTGGGGACATAAATGCCATCTGCTGCTGCTCCTGATCTCATGGATTTCTGGACCTTAGTATGCTTACGATTATATGTGCTCCTCAGGCCACCAATTTTTTTTTTTTAATAGTTGATGTCTGCTGTGGGGATCTGCGGCTTCACCAACTACAGAAGTTTCTCCAGTGCTGCCTGCCTCTTTATTTTGTTATTGTAATGCGGTTGTTTGACCTGCCACAGACAGAGTAGCTCTCCGTACTTATCTATGAATATTGGGAGGAAGCTGTGGTCTTTGAACCCATCCATTTTCTCTGCAAGACACAACACAAGACAAACCTTAATGTCAGGCATAACTCTCCTAATCTTGACCCAATATTGGCCTCAATCTATAAGCAGTATAGGCCACTGATGCACCAAGTTAAAATTGTACCTTCATTATAACGATCATCGCTTCCGATACTCCTTCCTCCGCTCACAGATCGTACGCACGACGCACACGTGTTACACTTTATATACACTGCGCATGTGTGAAACTCTGCCCACCCCTGACGCTCTTTCTAGTGTATTCTCTGCCCCTTCTCTTTTAGCGCAGTGGGTAGAGAACATGGCAGAGATACAGCAGGTGCATGCAGAAGAGAGCAGCAATGACGAAAGCCCGGAGCCACGAACGTCCCATCCCAGAGGAGATTGAAGGCCTCAAATATGTCCTTTGTAGAGATGGGGGAGATGGTGGACATCTTGAAGAGGGCCGACTATGATGGGAAGTATGGACCTTACGTAAACCCAAATGTGAGAAAGGCCAAGATCATGACTAAAGTTGTGAAAAGTCTGCAGAAGAATTTTGGGGTACGGCGATCCAAGGTTCAACTGAGGAAACTATAATCAGACCTCAAATTGAGGGAGCAGGATCAACACAGAAAGATCTGGAAACTGCTTCTAAAAAGTAAGTATTTGTTGTGTGTTTCTATTATTAGTATTACCTGCATGCTGCTCTATGTGCTTTTTTTTTACTGTTGTACAGTTTAAAATGCCAACTTTCATGTTGGTGGGCACAGTAATCGTTCGTAGGAAACATTGTTCGTTCGCTCACTAATACAATGTTTTTGGCAGATGCAGGTTAACTACATTTGGTCATGCCTATTTGAATTCAAAGAAGTTTATGACATTGATATCTAGATGGGTTTGTAACTAGAATGAAATGCAAACTTGATTCAGTGTAAGGAGAGAACACTCAGCAGCTGTTTACACATCTGGACGCAGGAGTCTGGTGTGGGTCATTAGTCTGGTGTGGAACACCAGAACAAACTTTTTAGGGTGTCCCACACAGGTGCTCCAGTGGCTACTAGGGTTGTCTCCATGTGTGAAACTTGTACAAAAAAGGTAAGTATTGCAGCTTTAGAAAGGAACTAAAAATGTCTTCAGCTTGGAACAGACAATTGTACAACACCTCCAAGCAATGTTTCATATTCCTATTTCTGCCCTAAAATATCTGTGTGCTAAGTATACCTTTTTTTTCACATAGGGGAGAAAAGACTCGGTACATCTGAGGACACCAGGGACTCCCCACCTCCTAAAGAAGGGGAAGTCACCAAAACACAAGCAGAGGATGAGGAGGGAGACGTTTATGAAGTGGGCGAAATTGCCACCACAACAAGTGAGTGTCTGAGACCACAGCTTCAGCTAATAGATAGATGCCTGCATATTTATAATACATGGTGTGTTTTTTTCTTTTAGGTGATGTGGATGTTGTGGAAGAAGAATCTCATTTCACAAGTGAAAGTGCCCAGATCCTCATCGGGGAGATATTGGGGTGCAATCGTGATTTAGAAAATATAAAGGAAAACATCAATGATGTTCAAAAAAAAAGAAGAACATCATTGATGTTTTAGGCAGAATATAAAAAACAACAAAATTGTACCATTTTATTGTGTATTTTTGAATTTAAAAAAAGTTTTAAAGTATTTTAACCACTTCAGCCCCGGAAGGATTTACCCCCTTCCTGACCAGAGCACTTTTTATAATTTGGCACTGCGTCGCTTTAACTGCTAATTGCGCAGTCATGCAATGCTGTACCCAAAGGAAATTTGCGTCCTTTTGTTCCCACAAATAGAGCTTTCTTTTGATGGTATTTGATCACCTCTGCGGTTTTTATTTTTTGTGCTATAAACGGAAAAAGACCAAGAATTTTGAAAAAAAATTATATTTTCTACTTTTTCTTATAAAAAAAATCCAATAAACTCAATTTTAGTCATACATTTAGTCCAAAATGTATTCAGTCACATGTCTTTGGTAAAAAAAAAATGTCAATAAGCATATATTTATTGGTTTGCGCAAAAGTTATAGCGTCTACAAACTAGGGTACATTTTCTGGAATTTACACAGCTTTTAGTTTATGACTGCCTATCTCATTTCTTGAGGTGCTAAAATGGCAGGGCAGTACAACCCCCCCCCCCAAATGGCCCCATTTTGGAAAGTAGACACCCAAAGGAAATTGCTGAGAGGCATGTTGAGCCCATTGAATATTCATTTTTTTGTCCCAAGTGATTGAATAATGACAAAAAAAAAAATTTACAAAAAGTTATCACTAAATGATATATTGCTCACACAGTCCATGGACATATGTGGAATTGCACCCCAAAATACATTTAGCTGCTTCTCCTGAGTATGGGGATACCACATGTGTGGGACTTTTTGGGAGCCTAGCCGCGTACGGGGCCCCGAAAACCAAGCACCACCTTCAGGATTTCTAAGGGCGTAAATTTTTGATTTCACTCCTCACTACCTATCACAGTTTTGAAGGCCATAAAATGCCCAGATGGCACAAACCCCCCCCCCCCAAATGACCCCATTTTGGAAAGTAGACACCTCAAGCTATTTGCTGAGAGGCATAGTGAGTATTTTGCAGCTCTCATTTGTTTTTGAAAATGAAGAAAGAAAAGAAAAATGTATTTTTTTTTTCTTTTTTCAATTTTCAAAACTTTGTGACAAAAAGCGAGATCTGCAAAATATTCACCATACCTCTCAGCAAATAGCTTGGGGTGTCTACTTTTCAAAATGGGGTCATTTGGAGGGGGGGGGGGTTGTGCCATCTGGGCATTCCATGGCCTCCGAAACTGTGATAGGCAGTGAGGAGTGAAATAAAAAATTTACACCCTTAGAAACCCTGAAGGCGGTGCTTGGTTTTTGGGGTCCCGTATGTGGCTAGGCTCCCAAAAAGTCTCACACATGTGGTATCCCTGTACTCAGGAGAAGCAACAGAATGTATTTTGGGGTGTAATTTCACATATTCCCATGGCATGTTTGAGAAATATATCATTTAGTGACAACTTTGTTAAAAAAAAAAAAAAAAAATTGTCTTTTTCCCGCAACTTGTGTCACAATATAAAATATTCCATGGACTCAACATGCCTCTCAACAAATAGCTTGGGGTGTCTACTTTCCAAAATGGGGTCATTTGGGGGGGGTTTGAACTGTCCTGGCATTTTATGCATAACATTTAGAAGCTTATGTCACACATCACCCACTCTTCTAACCACTTGACGACAAAGCCCTTTCTGACACTATTTGTTTACATGAAAAAATATTTTTTTTTGCAAGAAAATTACTTTGAACCCCCAAACATTATATATTTTTTTAAAGCAAAGGCCCTACAGATTAAAATGGTGGGTGTTTCATTTTTTTTTTTTTTTCACACAGTATTTGTGCAGCGATTTTTCAAACGCATTTTTTGGGGGAAAAAACACACTTTTTAAAATTTGAATGCACTAAAACACACTATATTTCCCAAATGTTTGATGAAATAAAAAAGATGATCTTAGGCCGAGTACATAGATACCAAACATGACATGCTTTAAAATTGCGCACAAACGTGCAGTGACGACAAACTACATACATTTTTAAAAGCCTTTAAAAGCCTTTACAGGTTACCACTTTAGATTTACAGAGGAGGTCTACTGCTAAAATTACTGCCCTCGATCTGACCTTCGTGGTGATACTTCACATGCATGGTGCAATTGCTGTTTACATTTGATGCCAACCAACACTTGCGTTCGCATTTGCGCGAGAGCAGGGGGGGACAGGGGTGCTTTTTTTATTTTTTTCCTTTATTATTTTTTTTGCTTTTTTATCTTATTTTTAAACTGTTCCTTTCATTTTTTATTTTTTTTAATCAATTTTATTGTTATGTCAGGGAATGTAAATATCCCCTATGATAGCAATAGGTAGCAATAGGTGAAAAAAATGGGGTTTATTAGACCCTAGATCTCTCCTCTGCCCTCAAAGCATCTGACCACATCAAGATCAGTGTGATAAAATGCTTTCCCAATTTTCCAATGGCGCTGTTTACATCCGGCGAAATCTAAGTCATGAAATGCTCGTAGCTTCTGGTTTCTTAGGCCATAGAGATGATTGGAGCCATTCTGGTCTCTGATCAGCTCTATGGTCAGCTGGCCTAATCACCGGCTGCATTCTCAGGGTCCCTGTTGGGACAGGAGAGCCAGAGAAAAACATGGAAGATGGTGGGAGGGGGTCATTCCCTTCCACTGCTTGTAAAAGCAGTCTAGAGGCTAATTAGCCGCTAGGATTGCTTTTACATGAAAGCCGACTGCTGGCTGAAAAGAATGATACCAAGATGATACCTAAACCTGCAGGCATCATTCTGGTATAACCACTAAAAGTCCAGCAACATACCAGTACGTTGCTGGTCCTTGTTGGGCATATATTGTAATCTTTTTTTCATGCAGCCTGTGGGCTGAACGAAAAAAAGAGATTGATTGGTGGGTATGCCCACCATTAGAATACCTCCCTTCATCCACCCACTTCTAATGATGGGCATACATGCACCATTTATATATGCCGAAGCATGGGGGCAACACAGTAAACAGTAAAGTATAAAAAATTGCATACCTGAAAAGCAAACATGATAAAACATAATAACAATAAAACAATAAAACATTGCAGAATAGAATACAGTAAAAAAGAGCGCATGCGTGGCGGCTCCTGACATGGACGCTTAGTCAGGGAGCTCCGTCCCGCTTCAGCAGATCAGGCCTCCGCAGCGGCACTCTGACCGGCGATCGGCGCCTGGATTACCCCCCCATGGACACCGGAAGACTCAGGGACTCTCCCGATGTACTCGGGAGCAGTTAAGAGGAATTTAAAGCCCGCATTTGAAGCCGCTCTGTCCCACGCTGAGACAGCTAAGATGGCGGCCGCTCCTCACTGCTCTGCAGCTACATGCCCTCCCTGTGTCCAGCTCACAGCATCCCCCTCCCTGCTACAACAAGACTCCTTCACAGGTAACTCTCCCCTGGAACCAGCTTCCCCAGCATCCACCGCATCTCTCCTAGAACACTCCCTGACAGGACTGGAGTACTCCCCCATGGATGCAGGCCCTCCCCAGACACACCAGCTAATACAGCCCGGGGATTCAGGCCTACTACAACCGACCTCTGTGGCAGAAATGTTTGCCAAGTTTTCTGAACTACTGGACAGAGGCCTGCACAACACAGCCCTGAAAATAACAAATGACATTAAAGCAGACCTACAGCATATAGGCACCCGCATAGACCTCATTGAGTCCAACCTCGATTCCACCATTTTGAGAACAAACCAGAACACTACCTGTATACAGACCCTTCAGGAGCAATTAGAGACTGCCAATGCCAAACTTGATGACCTTGAAAACCGAAATCGGAGGTACAACTTTAGAGTCAGGGGGCTCCCTGAATCGTTTAAGTATATTCCTGAAACTATACAATCCTTTCTTAAGGACTTACTCCCTGATACACCTCAACACAGACTGGAGCTGGATAGGGCTCATAGAGCTCTCAGACCTCCTAGGGCGGACGGACTCCCCCGTGCTGTTGTGGTGAAACCGCACTTCTTCTCTGTCATGAGGAAATCAAGATCCATGCCTAAAATAGTGTTCCAGGGTCATCAGCTGCAAATCTTTGCTGATTTATCCCCCCTCACTATCCAAAAAAGGAGGGCCCTAAAGCCACTACTTCAAATCCTGATGGACAGAGAAATTAAATACTGGTGGCTCTTCCCATTCCAACTTAAACTAATCTTCAAAGGCAAGGCTTACACCTTTGGATCCCTGCAGGAAGAACGACTGTTTGTACAACTGGGCCTCATCAACCAAGACCCTAATGCCCGTCAGTTGGGACTTCAACCAAACTCTGCGAAAAGACATATGCCCACCAGTCCCCTGAGTCCGGTTTGGGAGAAGGCCAGATCCAAGAAGTCCAAGGAAACTATCCCTCCATGACTTCCGTAACTCGTTTATCCTCCAGGACTCACTTTTTTTTTCCTTGTCTCCTTTTCCTCTCAGCTACTGGCTGAGATGATGGAGCCCCCCCACTTGAGCTTCCCGTGACAGGTTTTCTATTCACTGTTTAGATGATCTCATGCCTCGGCTGAGGCGGTTTCGGGTACCACTCAAACTGGGAAGGATACTAAATAAGATTTTTTTTTATTTTCTTTTATACTTTATATTTTTTAATTTTTTTTTTTTTTTATTTTACTGGCCCCATTAGGATGCTCCATTACTACCTCTAGGCGGGAGTTGAGGGAAGTACTTATGGCGCCTGTCTAATCCAGATGAAATTTTTTTATACAATCCACAAGGTTTTGGGGTGCCATACCAAATGTACGCCTTCCCCATCAGTCCTTTTCGCTTCCCCCTCCTGTATACCCTTTTCCCTTATTCACAGTTAACCATCACATATCCAGGTCCACATTTATTTGTTTGTTAACTGTTTAATTTTTACAAGCATTATCAGTTTACTGATGCACTTCCAGCTCCAAGTTTTCCTTAGTATACGACAATGTTAGCAGAGGGAGTGCTATGTTAATGCCGGCCCCAGTGCCTTTATCCTGTTAATCGCTAACCATATTAAGCGGCCACTCTGCTGAAGTGGTGTTCATGCGCCCCCTCCTGTCTAGTGGTTCAGGTAGATTACCCTACCCTGGACAGGACCATTCCCTGCCTTCGGGAGGGACTTCTGTGTGACACACACTTTCCGATGGAGGACTCTGTCCCCTCCACTCTACGGGAGACTCTCTTGTCCCCCGTCTTTCTTTCATACTTTTTCTTTTTTCTTCCCCAACAATGTCTTATTTTACATTTCCCCGTAGAAGTCGGCTGGGGGGATCTATTCGGACAACAACAGGACATCTCACCGGTCTTCGCTCGCTATGCGGGATGTCTTGGCATCCGTGGACGTCAGATGGTAAGTGCTGCAGATTTCCTAGCCCTGCCCCCTCTACTGCTCGATGGCTGATGACCCACCGGTAAATGCACCACTTAAAATAATATCACATAATGCGCAAGGCCTAAACTCACCGGCAAAAAGGCGCAAAGTCTTCCAATACCTAAATGCACAAAAAGCAGACGTAGTTCTCCTCCAGGAAACGCATTTTCCCCAAACGCTTCAATCCATCTTTTATACACTCCAAATTCCCCTTCTTCACACTAGCCAATGCGGTGGATAAAACGAAGGGGGTGGGCATTTTTATCTCTAAACGATGCAAATTTACCCTCAAATCTGAACACAGGGACCCTGATGGTCGCTATATCCTCATTGTGGGGGAATTAGACGACCAACTGTATTCTTTGATTTCGTACTATGCCCCCAACAGAGGCCAACTAGCCTTCTTTCAACGCCTGTTTACAACACTAACACCACTGCTGGAGGGCACAGTGATATTTGGAGGCGACTCTAATTCAGCCTTTGACCAGGGCCTGGACAAGTCTCGCCCCCCTGGTAAACGCCTCACCAGACCCACTAAACAGAGTCTACGTATAGCCAAACTAATCTTTCAACATGGTCTCGTTGATATATGGAGGGAAGTAAATCCCACCCTACGAGACTTCACACACTTCTCTAACCCCCATAGATCCTTCGTGAGAATCGATCATATCCTCATCGCGTCTGCTTCTATTCCCCTAACGAATAGGGCATATATCAAAGATGTAGTCTGGTCGGACCACTCACTGGTGATCCTTTCCATTCAGCGCCCACTGGGCCCTAAACCCGGCAGACGTTGGAGACTTAATGAGTCCATCCTGAGTGATCCGATTAGAACCAAAGAAATCGAAACCAATATCTGCAAATACTTCACCACAAACAACCAGCCAGAAACTAGCCCTTCATGCCTTTGGGCAGCACATAAGGCCGTAATTAGAGGTCATCTGATCCAAATTGCCTCTCAGATTAATAAAGCCAACAAAGCTGACATAGAGAAGTTAGATAAGGATTATACAGCCTTAATTAAAAAACACAAGGCCGACCCAAGAGCTGTTCCCACCAGCAAGCTGGATGCAGCTCGCACGGCATTAAACCTCGCCCTGACCACACGGGCTGAAAAATGGCTACGGTGGAATAGATCCCGATTCTATTGCCAAGGCGATAGAATTGGTTCTATGCTTGCAGGCAGGCTGTCCCCGAAATTTAAATCCCCAGCCCTTCCCAAGATCAAAATCCAAGGCGGCACTCTGTCCCAGAATCCTAAACGAATAATGGGGGAATTCCTGACCTTTTACAAATCCCTATATAGTGGTGAAAGCGGTCCCACTACAGAGACGGTGGATCACTTCCTAGACAACATACAAATCCCCAAATTAGAAGAAAGACACCGCCAGAAACTAGACTCACCTATCTCCGCTGAGGAAGTATGTGCAGTTATTAAACACTTGAAATCTCACTCGGCGCCTGGCCCAGATGGTTTCTCCATACCATATTACAAATCGTTCTCTTCCATTCTTGCCCCTTATATGGCCCGATTCTTTAACGCACTAAGGCAGGGGACTTCACTAGATGCCTCACTTAACACGGCATACATTACGGTCATCCCTAAACCTGATAAAGATGCCAGCTCGGTTAGTAACTATAGACCAATATCTCTCATTAATAATGACTTAAAGATTCTGACTAAGATCCTTGCAGACCGCCTGGCCTCCTTCATTAGATTATACATTAACAAAGACCAAGTGGACTTCATCCCAGGGAGGCAGGGACCTGACCAAACTAGACGAACGATTGATATAATATCTCTTCTCAATTCTAACTGGGACGGGGGCCCTTCCAGACAGGGATGTTTACTCTCTCTAGACCTCCAAAAAGCTTTTGATACTGTCCAATGGCCATATATCTTCAAAACTCTTCAAAGGTGGGGATTTGGGAATTCATTTCTTAACCACTTGAGCCCCGGACCATTATGCTGCCTAAGGACCAGAGGTCTTTTTCCAATTTGGCACTGCGTCGCTTTAACTGCTAATTGCGCGGTCATGCAATGCTGTACCCAAACGAAATTTGCGTCCTTTTCTTCCCACAAATAGAGCTTTCTTTTGATGGTATTTGATCACCTCTGCAGTTTTTATTTTTTGCGCTATAAACGGAAAAAGACCGAACATTTTGAAAAAAAATGATATTTTCTACTTTTTGTTATAAAAAAAATCCAATAAACTCAATTTTAGTCATACATTTAGGCCAAAATGTATTCGGCCACATGTCTTTGGTAAAAAAAATGTCAATAAGCGTATATTTATTGGTTTGCGCAAAAGTTATAGCGTCTACAAACTAGGGTACATTTTCTGGAATTTACACAGCTTTTAGTTTATGACTGCCTATGTCATTTCTTGAGGTGCTAAAATGGCAGGGCAGTACAAAACCCCCCCAAATGACCCCATTTTGGAAAGTAGACACCCCAAGGAAATTGATGATAGGCATGTTGAACCCATTGAATATTTATTTTTTTTGTCCCAAGTGATTGAATAATGACAAAAAAAAAAAAAAAAAAAAAATATTTACAAAAAGTTGTCACTAAATGATATATTGCTCACACAGGCCATGGGCCTATGTGGAATTGCACCCCAAAATATATTCAGCTACTTCTCCTGAGTACGGGGATACCACATGTGTGGGACTTTTTGGGAGCCTAGCCGCGTATGGGACCCCGAAAACCAATCACCGCCTTCAGGATTTCTAAGGGTGTAACTTTTTGATTTCACTCTTCACTGCCTATCACAGTTTCGGAGGCCATGGAATGCCCAGGTGGCACAACCCCCCCCCAAATGACCCCATTTTGGAAAGTAGACACCCCAAGCTATTTGCTGAGAGGCATATTGAGTCCATGGAATATTTTATATTTTGACACAAGTTGCGGGAAAGTGACACTTTTTTTTTTTTTTTTTTTTTTTTTTTGCACAAAGTTGTCACTAAATGATATATTGCTCACACAGGCCATGGGCCTATGTGGAATTGCACCCCAAAATACATTTAGCTGCTTCTCCTGAGTACGGGGATACCACATGTGTGAGACTTTTTGGGAGCCTAGCCGCGTACGGGACCCCGAAAACCAATCACCGCCTTCAGCGTTTTTAAGGGCGTGAATTTTTGATTTTACTCTTCACTGCCTAACACCGTTTCGGAGGCCATGGAATGCCCAGGTGGCACAAAACCCCCCCAAATGACCCCATTTTGGAAAGTAGACACCCCAAGCTATTTGCTGAGAGGCATGGTGAGTATTTTGCAGCTCTCATTTGTTTTTGAAAATGAAGAAAGACAAGAAAAAACTTTTTTTTTTTCTTTTTTCAAATTTCAAAACTTTGTGACAAAAAGTGAGGTCTGCAAAATACTCACTATACCTCTCAGCAAATAGCTTGGGGTGTCTACTTTCCAAAATGGGGTCATTTGGGGGGGTTTTGTGCCACCTGGGCATTCCATGGCCTCCGAAACTGTGATAGGCAGTGAAGAGTGAAATCAAAAATTCACGCCCTTAGAAAGCCTGAAGGCGGTGCTTGGTTTTCGGGGTCCCGTACGCGGCTAGGCTCCCAAAAAGTCTCACACATGTGGTATCCCCGTACTCAGGAGAAGCAGCAGAATGTATTTTGGGGTGTAATTTCACATATTCCCATGGCATGTTTGAGCAATATATCATTTAGTGACAACTTTGTGCAAAAAAAAAAAAAAATAAAAAAAATTTGTCTCTTTCCCGCAACTTGTGTCGCAATATAAAATATTCCATGGACTCGACATGCCTCTCAGCAAATAGCTTGGGGTGTCTACTTTCCAAAATGGGGTCATTTGGGGGGGGTTTTGAACTGTCCTGGCATTTTATGCACAACATTTAGAAGCTTATGTCACACATCACCCACTCTTCTAACCACTTGAAGACAAAGCCCTTTCTGACACTTATTTTTTACATGAAAAAGTTTTTTTTTTTTGCAAGAAAATTACTTTGAACCCCCAAACATTATATATTTTTTTAAAGCAAATGCCCTACAGATTAAAATGGTGGGTGTTTCATTTTTTTTTTTCACACAGTATTTGCGCAGCGATTTTTCAAACGCATTTTTTGGGGAAAAAACACACTTTTTTAAATTTTAATGCACTAAAACACACTATATTGCCCAAATGTTTGATGAAATAAAAAAGATGATCTTAGACCGAGTACATGGATACCAAACATGACATGCTTTACAATTGCGCACAAACGTGCAGTGGCAACAAAATAAATACATTTTTAAAAGCCTTTAAAAGCCTTTACAGGTTACCACTTTAGATTTGCAGAGGAGGTCTACTGCAAAAATTACTGCCCTCGATCTGACCTTCGCGGCGATACCTCACATGCATGGTGCAATTGCTGTTTACGTTTGACGACAGACCGCCGCTTGCGTTCGCCTTAGCGCAAGAGCAGGGGGCGACAGGGGTGCTTTTTTTTTTTTTTTTTTTTTATTTATTTTTTTTTGCTTTTTTATCTTATTTTTAAACTGTTCCTTTCATTTTTTTATTTTTTTAAATCATTTTTATTGTTATCTCGGGGAATGTAAATATCCCCTATGATAGCAATAGGTAGTGACAGGTACTCTTTTTTGAAAAAATTGGGGTCTATTAGACCCTAGATCTCTCCTCTGCCTTCAAAGCATCTGACCACACCAAGATCGGTGTGATAAAATGCTTCCCCAATTTCCCAATGGCGCTATTTACATCCGGCGAAATCTAATGCCGCGTACACACGGTCGGACTTTTCGTCTACAAAAGTCCGACAGCCTGTCCGACAGACTTCCGACGTACCTTCGGCGGACTTGCGGCAGACTTTCTTACGAACGGACTTGCACACACACGACCACACAAAAGTCCGACGGATTCGTACGTGATGACGTACACCGGACTAAAATAAGGAAGTTCATAGCCAGTAGCCAATAGCTGCCCTAGCATGGGTTTTTGTCCGTCGGACTAGCACACAGACGAGCGGATTTCGGGGTCCGTCGTACTTACGACGTAAAGATTTGAAGCATGTTTCAAATCTAAAGTCCGTCGGATTTGAGGCTAAAAAAGTCCGTTGAAAGTCCGGAGAAGCCCACACACGATCGGATTACCAGCCAGCTTTAGTCCGTCAGCGTCCGTTGGACTTTTGTAGACGAAAAGTCCGACCGTGTGTACGCGGCATAAGTCATAAAATGCTCGTAGCTTCCGGTTTCTTAGGCCATAGAGATGTTTGGAGCCACTCTGGTCTCTGATCAGCTCTATGGTCAGCTGGCTGAATCACCGGCTGCATTCTCAGGTTCCCTGTTGAGACAGGAGAGCCAGAGAAAAACACGGAAGACGGTGGGGGGGAGGGGCATTCCCTCCCACGGCTTGTAAAGGCAGTCTAGAGGCTAATTAGCCGCTAGGATTGCTTTTACATGAAAGCCGACCGCTGGCTGAAAAGAATGATACCAAGATGATACCTAAACCTGCAGGCATCATTCTGGTATAACCACTCAAAGTTGTGAATGGCGTACCTGAAGACAAAAAAATGGTTAACAATAAAGCACAGTAAACAGTAAAGTATAAATAATTACATACCTGAAAAACAAACATGATAAAACATAATAACAATAACAATAAAACACTGCAGAATAGAATACAGTAAAAAAAGAGCAGAACAATAGAGAGAGAGAATAGAGAGAGAGAACAATAAAACGACAACTATTTTTTTTTATTTTATATATATATATATTTTTTTTTTTACACTTTTTTTGTAACTAACTTTTATAACGGTAACCGGTTCCAGGTTCGGGTCTCTCAAAATGCGATGGCATCTTGGGAGACCCTGTGAAAGTGTGCCTAGTCTGTGCAATGCTGTACCCTACGCTAATACTCAACTAGTGTATGGTAGCGTTCAAAACATTCACCAATGCAAAGACCAGGATTGTCAGGACAGGAGGGACAATAATAGCGGGTGTCACGCCTATATCCGCGTTTGCTGCAGACACAACATCTTTTTGGGGGGGTTCGTTGGGTAGGGGTACTCGGGAGGACATAAAGAAAATGCCTCTCATGCAGCCGACTGCATTTGGTTGGGGATGTGAATGGGGGAAGTACGGGTGCTGCAGAAGCGGTGGGTTCCCAATTAGGATTGGCGAATGCAGCAGGAAGGGCATTATGGGCACGACGGGCCTGTGTTTGTCTTTTTGGTGGCAGCGGGACACTACTTGTGCTTGCCACCTCACCAGCTTGAACTGCACTTATGGGACTCGCCACGTCACCAAGTGTTACTGCAGCGCTGGTTTGACTACGACCGGGGTATACTAGGCCGCTGGTGCTTGCCAGTTCAATAAAAAGCTTCCAAAAAAACTGTTAGCGATCGCAGGGATCAGGTCTGACTCTGCGAACGCTGCAGTTATGCGTTTAGTGTTTTGTAAGTGTCAGTGATCGATCGATACTGCACTTGGGTGGGCTGGACTGGGCCGGGCGGAGGGGCAAAATGCAGGTGCTAGCAGGTATCTGGGCTGATCCCGCTAACACTGCGTTTTTGGGAACCCTAAACTGCTGGGGACGCTAGTATAGATCTGATCGGATCAGATATTGATCCGTTCAGATACTATACCACTAAAGGAGGCGTATGCTGCGTGCGTGGGTGTTAGTGGTACTGGCGCTAACCTGACGCTGCCTGGGGCCGGTGCTTGCTAGTTCACCAAAATGCTACCAAAAAAACTGTTAGCGATCGCAGGGATCAGGCCTGACTTATGCGTTTAGTGCCTTGTAAGTGACAGTGATCGATCGATACTGCACTTGGGTGGGCTGGGCTGGGCCGGGCGGAGGGGCACAACGCAGGTGCTAGCAGGTATCTGGGCTGATCCCGCTAACACTGCGTTTTTGGGAACCCTAAACTGCTGGGGACGCTAGTATAGATCTGATCGGATCAGATATTGATCTGATCAGATACTATACCACTAAGGGAGGTGTACGGTGCGTGCGTGGGTGTTAGCGCTACTGGCGCTAACCTGACGCTGCCTGGTGCTTGCTTGCCAGTTCACCAAAATGCTACCAAAAAAACTGTTAGCGATCGTAGGGATCAGGCCTGACTCTGCGAACGCTGCAGTTATGCGTTTAGTGTTTTGTAAGTGACAGTGATCGATCGATACTGCACTTGGGTGGGCTGGGCGGAGGGGCAAAATGCAGGTGCTAGCGGGTATCGGGGCTGATCCCGCTAACACTGTGTTTTTGGGAACCCTAAACTGCTGGGGACGCTAGTATAGATCTGATCGGATCAGATATTGATCCGTACAGATACTATACCACTAAGGGAGGTGTATGCTGCGTGCGTGGGTGTTAGCGGTACTGGCGCTAATCTGACGCTGCCTGGGGCGACGCATATCACCGCCGGGCGATCGGGGGGCTAAACCTTTATTCGGTAATAAACGGCGGGTGCCCTGACACTATAAAAAATAAACGAACTAACCTGCGTCACCCGTAACGGTTATACGGTGATCAGTGGTGAAAGGGTTAACTAGGGGGCAATCAAGGGGTTAAAACATTTATTAGGTAGTATATGGGGGTCCCTGTCACTATAAAACGCTGACGGCGAACCTAAATATTTACCTCACTAACTAGCATCACCAGCGACACTAATACAGCGATCAGAAAAATGATCGCTTAGCGACACTGGCGATGGGGGGTGATCAAGGGGTTAAAACTTTATTAGGGGGGGTTAGGGGGGTATCCTAGACCTAAAGGGGGGTAATATTCACTGTCCCAACACTGTAACTGTCACAAACTGACACTATGCAGTAATCAGAAAAAAAAAAAAAAAAACCTGCTGGTGTCAGTTTGTGACAGGGGGGGGGGGGGTGATTGGGGGGGGATCGGGGGGCGATCGGGGGGGGGATCGGGGTGTTTTGTATGCCTGGCATGTTCTACTGTGTGTGTGTAGTGTTTTCACTTACTCGGATGTCTTCTCCCCTCGGCGCTGGAACGGAAACTACCGAGCCGAGGGGAGATGACATCATTTCCTTTGCTGCTGTTTAGCATACAGCAGCAAAGGAGTGTTCCCATTGGCTGGCGGCGATCGCGAGGGGGGGGCCACGAACGGATGGCCTCCCCCTCATCTCGGATCGCCGGGGAACAGAACGGGACCGCTTCGGGCACCGGGGGGGGGGTCCGATCGGACCCCCCACCCGCGAGAGGCAAATCACGTACATGTACGTGATTTTGCCTGCCCGTGCCGCCTTGCCGACGTAAATCGGCGTTAGGCGGTCCTTAAGTGGTTAATGTCATGCATGCCCTTTATTCAACCCCCTCGGCTCAGGTGCGTCTGCAGGGATTTTACTCGGAATCCTTCCCCATAGCTAGAGGCACCAGACAGGGCTGCCCCCTATCCCCATTAAACTTTGCCATAGCAATTGAATCCTTGGCGATAGCCATCAGAAACAACCCGAAGATTCAAGGCATTCAAAGTGGCCCCAAGTGTCATAAATGTGCATTATTTGCGGATGACATCTTACTATTTGTTTCCTCCCCAATAACGTCACTCCCCAACGTATGTCGCCTCCTAGATGAATTCAGGGCGGCATCAGGCCTTAGAGTTAATTATGATAAATCACAGGCACTCAATATTAACATCCCAGAACCTCACTTGACCAGGCTCAGGGAGAGCTTCCGGTTCTCCTGGAACGACTCCTCCATCTCATACCTGGGGATCAAACTGACCCCCAGGATAGAACTCCTACACCA
This sequence comes from Aquarana catesbeiana, assembly GCF_042186555.1. Taxonomy (NCBI): domain Eukaryota; kingdom Metazoa; phylum Chordata; class Amphibia; order Anura; family Ranidae; genus Aquarana; species Aquarana catesbeiana. The sequence continues at coordinate 449,827,462 of NC_133326.1, read as the reverse complement.
AGCCAATTACCCACCTCTCTACAAAAAACTGGAGGAAGACCTCTCCCGATGGTCCCGGCTATCATTGTCATGGCTGGGTAGAATCAACACAATTAAGATGACTCTACTCCCCGCATTCTCTACTATTTTAGAGCCCTCCCGATTCCTGTAGACAAAACTCGCCTACAACGACTCCAAGCTAAAATCGTCAAATACATTTGGGGTAGAGGGGGACACAGATTCCCCAAAGCAGTCCTGTTCAGATCTAGAACTGAAGGGGGCATGGGACTTCCAAATCTGCTTTGGTACTTGCAAGCTGCTCATCTAGCTCAGATCTTGGCGGTATACTCACGCTGGGAACAACCTGACTGGATTCACATAGAAAGGCAGGCAGTCCCTCTCCACACTCTAGACTACCTTCTCTGGAGCCATAGAAAACTCAGACCCTCCATACTTTCCCCAACCCTCTCACACTCCTTCGCACTCTGGGACAGTCTACGTTGCAACCAACATCTGACTTCCCCCACAAAACCATTGCAACACTTATTCCGAAATCCTGATTTCCCTCCGGGCCTTGACATATCAGCATTTAAATGGTGGCTCGACAAAGGGTTATACAGAATAGGGCACTTCCTTAGACCTCTTGGCCCACTCTCCAAAGCATTCTGTGTTAGTAACCTAGACATGCCTGTCTCTGAATCCTTCAGATTCTCTCAAATCTCAAACTTCTTACATAAAAGGTGTAAAACACTCCCGAATGGGCCCCAAATAACTCCCTATGAAGTATGGTGTGGTCAGGCCAGTGAGCAGAGGGGGGGCATCTCGATAATCTATAAAGCCCTGTCCTCCGCGCAATCCAAGACGTCTTACATGCAGGCTTGGGAATCTGATCTTTCCCAACACTGGACATTGGAAACGTGGCACAGGAACTTTTTCCAATCCTACAAAGGTATCCTTAACTCCAACCTCATGGAAGCTAGTTTAAAAGTGTTGACTAGATGGTACCTGGTCCCTTCAAAGCTGGCACACATGTACCCGTCAGCATCTCCCCTATGTTTTTGGGGATGTGGTCTTAAAGGCAATATGCTCCATATATGGTGGACTTGCCCCAGAATTCGACCATATTGGCACAAGATCTTCACTTGGATTGGCAAGCTAACCTCAATACCTATCCAAATGTCCCCCCTCATAGCGCTCCTTAACTTCCCAGTGAAAGAAGCCTCCAGGATTACTCAACGCCTTATATTCTTTATCATCTTAGGTGCCAAACTCACCCTGGCTCATGCATGGAAAAAAACATTGGTTTCATCACTTCTAGCCAAAAGAAAGATCTCTTGGATTATGAACCAAGAGAAGATGGCAAGTGTAATCCTGGATCGCTCAGCCAAATTTGAACGAATTTGGGAACCCTGGGCTACCTTTGTGGGGGTCACCCTCTAATTATCTCCTCCTGAATGTCTCCTTCCGGCTCTCTCTTTCCCCCCAGTCGACTCGTAATCACCTCTTCTATCGTTTACCTCTTCTTTCTTTTTCCTACCTTTTCTTTCCTCTCGTATTCTTTTCTATCACCTACCTCTCTAGGTCAGTCTTGGATCTCAGCCATTGATTGACTGGTTGTGACCGGGGCCGGGGTCAGGATTTACCCTGCTCCCGGTCCCAACTTTGACTACAAACTAGATTCTTACGGACATGTCGCTGTACTAAATCCCTGTTATATACACCATGTGATCCCATGAGTGTGTCCCTTTTTGTATTTTACTGAGCAGTCTTCTTTTACAGGACTCGAAATTGTTCCCTTGTCCAGAAATCTTTGGACTAGTTTATACACTCACTGTTCTACAACTAGTTTTATTAACCCTCTACATTTTCTTTTTGTTTACACAAGATAAATCAATAGCTTCATTGTCTATGATGAGGGGAGGCTGAGGGGACAGGAACCTTCGCCACAGCTTGTGCCCAGTTGGGGTGGCGGAGATTTCTCCCCTTCTGCACCTCTCGATGGATAAAGCTCCTGGGACCATATTTGATACCCGGGGATTCTGATCAATTCACTTGACAGGTTATGTTTGTTTTATGCAGATATGTTTTGTAATTATATCATTGATTACTATGTTTTCCACATGACCGTGTTGGTCACCCCAAGACAAATGTCTCACGTTGTATCTATAACATGTGATGTATTCCTTTCATCCACTTTTGACAAAATAAAATATATTGAAACAGAAAAAAAAGAAAGAATACAGTAAAAAAGAGCAGAACAATAGAGAGAGAATAGAGAGAGAGTGAACAATAAAACTACAACTATTTTTGTTTTCTTTATTTTATATATTTTTTGTATTTTTTTTTTTTACACTTTTTATTGTAACTGTAACTTTTATAACTGTAACCGGTTCCAGGTTCGGGTCTCTCAAAATGCGATGGCATCTTGGGAGACCCTGTGAAAGTGTGCTTAGTCTGTGCAATGCTGTACCCTATGCTAATACTCAACTAGTGTATGGTAGCGTTCAAAACATTCACCAATGCAAAGACCAGGATTGTCAGGACAGGAGGGACAATAATAGCGGGTGTCACGCCTATATCCGAGCTTGCTGCAGACATGACATCTTTTTTGTGGGGTTTGTTGGGTAGGGGTACTCAGGAAGACATGAAGAAAATGCCTCTCATGCAGCCGACTGCATTTGGTTGAGGATGTGAATGGGGGAAGTACGGGTGCTGCAGAAGTGGTGGGTTCCCAATTAGGATTGACGAATGCAGCAGGAAGGGCATTATGGGCACGACGGGCCTGTGTTTGTCTTCTTTTTGGTGGCAACGGGACACTACTTGTGCTTGCCACCTCACCAGCTGGGACTTGCCATGTCACCAAGTGTTACTGCAGTGCTGGTTTAACTATGACCGGGGTGTACTAGGCCGCTGGTGCTTGCCAGTTCACCAAAACGCTACCAAAAAAACTGTTAGCAATCGCAGGGATCAGGCCTGACTCTGCGAACGCTGCAGTTATGTGTTTAGTGTTTTGTAAGTAAAAGTGATCGATCGATACTGCACTTGGGTGGGCTGGGCTGGGCTAGGCTGGGTGGAGGGGCAAAACGCAGGTGCTAGCAGGTATCTGGGCTGATCCCGCTAACACTGCGTTTTTGGGAACCCTAAACTGCTGGGGACGCTAGTATAGATCTGATCAGATATTGATCCTTTTAGATACTATACCACTAAGGGAGGTGTACGGTGTTAGCGCTACTGGCACTAACCTGACGCTGCCTGGGGCTGGTGCTTGCCAGTTCACCAAAACGCTACCAAAAAACTGTTAGCGATCGCAGGTATCAGGCCTGACTCTGCGAACGCTGCAGTTATGCGTTTAGTGTTTTGTAAGTGACAGTGATCGATCGATACTGCGCTTGGGTGGACTGGGCTGGGCCGGGCGGAGGGGCAAAACGCAGGTGCTAGCAGGTATCTGGGCTGATCGCGCTAAAACTGTGTTTTTGAGAACCCTAAACTGCTGGGGACGCTAGTATAGATCTGATCGGATCAGATATTGATCCGTTCAGATACTATACCACTAAGGGAGGTGTATGGTGCCTGCGTGGGTATTATCGGTACTGGCACTAACCTGATGCTGCCTAGGGCGACGCAGACCCTATCTGACCCTAAAACCTTTGTAAATGTGGTACAGCGCTGCGCTAAAAACAAACTGGGGGAGCAGCCAACACACCCGTAGACTCAAGGGCAGAAATAACAACGAAAAAATACAAAGTGTGGCGCTAATAGTAGCAATATATGAAACTAAGCATTAGGTAATATCACACAATAAAAATGTGAAACAAAATTGACACGTGAGCACAAGTGACAGTGACTAATGAACAGAGATAATAAATAAATATATGTGTTCAATACAAATATTGGATATGATCTAAAACAATGAAGGAAATATGTGATAACAGTGCATGAACAGTTATCTAATGTAAAGTCCAAAACACCAAAAAAATTTGTGACAACAGTGCATGAACAATTTTAGGCAGGTGTTTTCTTATATGTGTAGAAGAGCTTTCAACCCAGTAGCCTGGTAGGTACGTGGACCATAGGAGACCCGAGGTGCACGGAAGTTTGGAAACAGTACCAGGACCATCACCAGAAGCTATGGAGGCTTACCGGAAGGTATGGCCTGAAATGGCGTATGCCATACAGGTCAAAAAGGCTTAGTGACCAACAGGTCTAGACGTATTATCCGGTCAGAAGTTATCGTCACACAGACCATGGGGAGGAAGAATCGGTCAACACGACTTCCACATTGATAGATATACCACCGTAGACCATGCGAAAGATTCGTATTACATGTGAGGAATAAAAACACTCACATAGTGTAATAACGTAAAACTTGGATTTATTTAAAAAGTAACAATAAAAAAACAGACTCACATTTTTTGCAGTTAAAATTAGCGTATCAATCGTGTAGCGGTAGTTGTGAGGGATCAACCCGACATGTTTCGACTAAGAAGTCGTCTTCTGACCCTAAAACCTAACTTATATCACCGCCAGGCGATTAGGGGGCTAAATTTTTATTAGGTAATAAACCGCGGGAGCCCTGACACTATAAAAAATAAACTAACTAACCAGCGTCACCCGTAACATACGGTGATCACTGGTTAAAGGGTTAACTAGGGGGCAATCAAGGGGTTAAAACCTTTATTAGGTAGTATATGGGGGTCCCTGACGCTATAAAACGCTGATGGCGAACCTATATATTTACCTCCCTAACTAGCGTCACCATTGACACTAATACAGTGATCAGAAAAACGATCGCTTAGTGACACTGGCGAAGGGGGGTGATCAAAGGGTTAAAACTTTATTAGGGGGGTGTTAGGGGGGTACCCTAGACCTAAAGGGGCTAACTGCCCTACCACTTCTAACTGTCACAAACTGACACCAATGCAGTAATCAGAAAAAAAAACTGCTATTGGTGTCATTGTGACAGGGGGGGTGATCAGGGGGTGATGGGGGGTGATGGGGGGTGAAATGTGTGCCTAGGGTGTTTTACTGTATGTGTTTGTGCACTTACTCAGATGTCTTCTCTCCTCGGCGCCAGAACGGAAGTTACCGACCCGAGGAGAGATGACATCACTTCCTCTGCCACTGTTTACTATACAGTAGCAGAGGAAGATTCTCATTCGTTGGGAGCGATCGCGAGGGGGTGGCCATGAATGAGTGGTCTCTCCCTCAGCCTGGATCGCTCCCCTAACGATGCCGACCACCTCGGGCACCGGGGGGCGCGAAGCAGATCATGTACCAGGTACGTGATTTTTGCCTGCCCGTGCCATTCTAGGTGGTTGGCAAGTGGTTAAAAGCCAAATTTTGAAGATGCACACAGTGTGTCAACATGTGCTATCTGCCATCACGGGATATCAATGTACGCGTTTTGAGGGTACAGCCCCTTCCTCCCAACTCAATTAGGTGAGAGGAAGGGGTTGCACCACCAAAACACGTTCATTGATCCCCCATGATGGGAGCTAGCACATGTTGACATTAGGCATGGGATCAGGAGGGAAATTCCCAGTTTGAATCCCAATTTGTGTGCATCTTCAAAATTTGGCTTTTACAGGGATGACGTCATCCCATCTGATGAAGTCAACATCAACACAGTTTGGACATAATAATGTCTCATATTGCCTTCAATTTATCAAAGTTGAACTTGGTAAGTTCCTGAGTTGTGTATGTTATGTTTTGAAACATGCCTGTTTAACCAAGAAAAGGCTATTTCTAATGAGACAAAAAAAATGTTAAACACCACAAAGATGTTGGTTTGTTCAGAAACCCTTTTCTAAGCGCATATGTGAATGTGCTTTGAGTAAAATGTTTTCTACTCAACAATGTGTGGCTTCTTCTTTCAATGCTCAATAGCAGTTTTTGGAGTAAACTGGTGTTTACAGTGACAATGGGGGTTATTTACTAAAGGCAAATCCACTTTGCACTACAAGTGCACTTTCAGTGCAGTTTCAAGTGCACTTTTTCAGTGCACTTGTATTGCAAAGTGGATTTGCCTTTAGTAAATAACACCCACAGTGGTTTATAAATTGCCACAATCAGACCATTTTCGTGAATCCACAAATCTCATTCATGGTGCTAAAAATGATGAATATTTTTATCATTAATGCATTACAGACATTAACAACAAAAACAAGGTGTGTGTGTAGCAGACCCACAACATAATATTTCGCTGAAGAAGAGATTGTCACCTCATATATCAAATAAATTACGTTTGCACTATTGAAGAAAAAGGCCAAAAAAAAGCCCATTGGGGAACCCAGGAGACAGTTAATAGAAACCCAAGCAGTAAATCAAATGAAATATTATTTCTGTTTCAAAAAGATATTTATTTAAAAAATGTCTCAGACATTTGGTGGCATATCAATGGCCCCCCTACCCCCAAAGTACTCTAGATACTTTTGCAAACTTCACGGGTGCTTTGGGGGGGCAAGCCAGGACGGCCAGCTTTAAGAGCCGTCAGTGTTGTATCCGGTAAGAATCCGGCCTCAGGCCCAACTGAGGCCACATAGTTTGCTGCATTTTTGCGCAAAAAGTTATGTAAAATGCAGCAGGCAAGAATTATGTGATTAAGTTTATATTCCGCCATGTTAATTACAATGAGGAATAGGCGGAACTGGCTGGCCATTATCCCGAAAGCGTTCTCCACCACTCTTCTGGCTCTGGCCAGCCGGTAATTAAAAACCCTCTGCTCGGGGGTGAGGCTCCTCATCGGGAACGGCTGCACCAGGTGTTCACCCAGACCGAATGCTTCATCAGCAACAAACACAAACAGGAGTCCTTCCATGTTCTCTTCCGGAGGTGGCAATCCCAAGCCTCCACTCTGGAGATGCCTGTAGAACTCGGTCTGGGCGATAACTCCACCATCCGACATCGGGCCATTCTTCCCCACGTCCACATAGAGAAACTCATATGTTGCTGACACCACGCCAACATCACAATAATATTAAACCCCTTATAGTTGTAATAGTATGACCCCGAGTTGAGGGGTGGGACTATGTGGACGTGTTTCCCATCAATTGCCCCTCCACAGTTGGGAAAGTCCCAACGATCAGCAAAGTGGTATGCCACAGTCTGCCATTCCTGTGGTATTGAAGGAAACTGTGGAGTCAAACAAGAAAAAAAAATTAGTCATTTTGCACATAAACATTGCAAGCAGATTAGACACAAACATTCTTGGCCAACATCAGTATAATATTTATTTGAAGGAGTATTTAAAGACAAAAGTATAAGGTCCACTTATCAGATTCCTCCCCCCCTCTGATGGCCCATTGTAAGCCTGGGGGGAGATGCCTGTCGAGAACTTGATGTCCTGCAGTTTTCTGCCTGTTGCCAAGTACCGCAAGGTGGCGACCAGCCTCTGTTCGGGAGTGATGGCTTGCTGCATGCAGGTGCCCTGCTTCATAATATAAGGGGACAACAAAGCCAACAAACGGTGAAAAACGGGGTCCGTCATCCGGAGATAGTTCCTGAAATCATCAGGATTATTCTCCTGGATCTCCCGCAACAAAGGCATATGAGAGAATTGATCACACTGGAGCAACCAATTCTTGGTCCATGAACTCCTCCCCACCCTGTTCATGGACTGGGCTTGGGTCAAAGTAAGAACCCCAACACCAAGCCCCTGCACAGCACGAACTCTACAACGAGTACGTACCTGCAACATGGCTTCAAAATGGTCGGCTGGTCAGAACAAAATAACAGAAAGCACTGAAAAACAGCAAGGCCTGAGAAGAGCGAGCTGAAAATCAGAAACGAGTGGACAAGAACGCACTGAAAATGAAATACGTACTATAATAATACGCACTGACAAACAAATGCAAACTGACTACACGCACTGAAGAACAGATACGAACCCATAAGCACAAACTGAAGAGCAGTAAGGATCGGAAAAACATGAGTCTGAAAAGCGCAAATCGTCTCTCACCAAACTTCTACTAACACGAGATTAGCAGAAGGAGCCCAAAGGGTGGCGCACTGGCTATTAAACTTCCCTTTTTCTAGTCCCGTTGTACGTCTTGTACGTCACCGCGTTCTTGACGTTCGGAATTTCCGACCAACTTTGTGTGACCGTGTATATGCAAGACAAGTTTAAGCCAACATCTGTCGGAAAAAAACCATGGATTTTGTTGTCGGAATGTCCGATCATGTGTACGAGGCATAAGAGCACAATCAGAGTGGCTAAAGTAACCCACGGAAGGCACATAGTGGAGGAGAGTAAACAAAATCCCAAGAAATTTTTAAAATATATTAACAGTAAAAAAAGTGAGGCCAGAACATGTTGGCTCCATAAAGGATGATCAGGGGAATTTGCATTCTTCTCCTCAGTTTTTACAAAGAAAATGGGAGGATGTAGTAACCAAGACTGTAATGTTAATAACACATCACAGAATGTACCATCATGGCTAACATAAGCCAGTACCAGAAGTAGACTTGATAAACTTAGCCCAAATAAGTCACCAGAACCAGATAGATTATACTCGAGGGTCCTTAACCGCTTCAGCCCCGAACCTCTTTTTTACACTTGTTGTTTACAAGTTAAAATAATTTTTTTTGCTAGAAAATCACTTAGAACCCCAAAATATTATATATGTATTTATATTTTTCTAACACCCTAGAGAATAAAATGGCGGTTATTGCAATACTTTTTGTCACACCGTATTTGCACAGCGGTCTTACATGCGCACTTTTTTTGGAAAAAAAAACAACACTTTTTTGAATTAAAAAATAAGACAACAGTAAAGTTAGCCCATTTTTTTTATATTGTGAAAGATAATGTTACGCTGAGTAAATTGATACACAACATGTCACGCTTCAAAATTACACCCGCTCGTGGAATGGCGACAAAATTTTACCCTTAAAAATCTCCATAGGCGATGTTTAAAAATTTCTACAGGTTATAAGTTTTGAGATACAGAGGAGGTTTAGAGCTAGAATTATTGCTCTTGGTCTAACGATCACAGCGATACCTCACATGTGTGGTTTGAACACCATTTTTATATGCGGGCGCTACTCACGTATGCGTTCGCTTCTGCGCGTGAGCTCGTCGGGACGGGCGCTTTAAAAAAATATATTTTTTTTCTTATTTATTTTACTTTTAGTTTTATTTTGACACAGTTTAAAAAAAAATTGGCTCACTTTTATTCCTATTACAAGGAATGTAAACATCCTCTTAAATATGAGATCTGGGGTCAAAAAGACCTTAGATCTCATATTTACACTAAAATGCAGTAAAAAAAAAAAAATGAAAAAGAAAAAAAATTCTCCTTTAAGAGCTATGGGCAGAAATGACGTTTGACGACGCTTCCACCCTCCCATGCCATGGAGCTGAGCAGGGGTCATCTTCCACCCAGTCGGCAGCCAAGCATCCATGGGAGAGGACGCAATTATCTCTGCCGCTAATGGTCCGGTAAGCGCCGGGGACAACCGGGGCTTGCCAGGGGGGGCACTTCTCCCACCGCCGATAAAGGTGATCTTACGGTGAATCCGCCACCGAGACCACTTTTATCCTAAAGAGAAACGCATGCTGTTCCCGAAAATACCGGGGTTATGGCAGCTAGCTGCTGCCATAACCCCGGTATTTAGCGTCAAAGTACCAAGGTACGGTTATAGCGATTTGCGTGAAGTGGTTTAGAAACTCAGTCAGATGATAGCCAGACCATTGTCCCTAATTTTTTTTTCTTATTAAGAAGATTTTTATTTTTGGCTTTAAAATACATGAACAACTGAAAGACTATGTGCGGACGCAGCCGCTTCATAAAGAAAAAACATAAGTGTATAGAAATGTGCATAGAAATATATCACATAAACCATATTTTGTATATCGTGGTAAAGAACACATTGTCATGTATGACATCAATCTGGTATTCTCATTACCCCGAAAAAGCCATGTGTACATCCTTACAGATGCTACACAGCTGATTATTGGCAAAGTCTCTGTACTCGTCTTTCCATCAGAAACTGTCCAGTTATTCAGTAATCAACTATGTTATAAACGTATATTGTGACAAAAGTGTGTCATAGAGACCCCTAGAAATAAGAGAATTCAATTAGAAAGGTGAGGGGATCTAAGGGGGTGGCTTGGGATATTTTAAAGATGAGTAAATGAACGAAGGAGTGAGGGGTAGTCACCTGAGTGGCCCTAAGTATCGGGGAGCATTGTTCTTAATTTTTATGGACAGTTTACTGACTGGAATGGTACCAGCTGATTGGAGAAAAGCCAAAGTGGTACCAATATTTAAAAAAGGGCCAAGATAGATCCCTGGAAACTACAGGCCAGTTAGCCTAACGTCGATAGTATGTAAAGTAATCTAATGGAGGGGATGATAAGGGACTATATCCAGGATTTTGCTAATGAAAACAGTATCATTAGTGGTAATCAGCACGGATTCATGAAGAATTGTTCTTACCAGACCAATCTGTTAACATTTTATGAGGAAGTGAGCTGCCATCTAGATAAAGGAAGGCCTGTGGATGTGGTGTGTCTGGATTTTGCAAAGACATTTGATACAGTTCCCCCATTTGATACAAGTCTGTTGGTATAGACCATAGGTTGAGTACCTGGACTGAAAACTGGTTACAGGGGCGGGTCCAAAGGGTGGTGATAAATGGTGAGTACTCAGAATGGGCTGGGGTGGAAAGTGGGGTTCCCCAAGGATTAGGGATGAGCTTCGTGTTCGAGTCAAACCCATGTTTGACTTGAACATCGTCTGTTCGGTCGTTTGCCGAATTGCGAACGATATGGGCCGTTTGCGCCAAATTCGAGTAACGCGTCACGGCCCATAATTCACTGCGGAATCGCAGTGCATTGCTGGCTGATGATTGGCCAAGCATGCACTATGACCCGCATGCTTGGCCAATCACAGCGCCGTCTGTACAGAGAGCTGTAATTGGCCAAAGCCACGGTGGCTTTGGCCAATTATGGCTCAGGGGGTTTAGTACACGCCCCACATTATATAAGGCCACCTGCACGTCAGCCCTGTGTAGTGTGTTCCGGCGTTGAGAGACAGAGACAGAGAGACAGTGTCATTCGATTTAAGTTAGATAGATTAGGCAGGACAGTCAGTCAGTTAGCTGCACTTACAATGTATTCTGTATATATGCATCCCAGGTGTTGTATGTATATCCATTCCTGTTATTATCTTCCTACTGACAGGCAGGCAGGTGTTGTTACAGTATTTACAGCTACCTGAAGAAAATTGCTGGTGTTATTCTGATCCTATTAGTACCACAGTCAGGCAGCTACAGTATTTACAGTTAGTGTAGTGCGTCCTCTGCACAGTGTTCAGCTAAAGCTACCGGTAGAAGATTGGTGGTGTTCTTCTGATTCTATCACTACCGCAGGCAGCTACATTATTTACAAGTTAGTGTAGTGCGACCTCTGCACAGTGTTCAGTTAAAGCTACAAGTTAGTGTAGTGCGACCTCTGCACAGTGTTCAGCTAAAGCTACAAGTTAGTGTAGTGCGACCTCTGCACAGTGTTCAGCTAAAGCTACAAGTTAGTGTAGTGTGACCTCTGCACAGTGTTCAGCTAAAGCTACCTGTAGAAGGTTGGTGGTGTTTTCCTGATCCTATCACTACCGCAGGCAGCTACATTATTTAAAAGTTAGTGTAGTGCATCCTCTGCATAGTGTTCAGCTAAAGCTATGAGTTAGTGTAGTGCGACCTCTGCACAGTGTTCAGCTAAAGCTACAAGTTAGTGTAGTGCGACCTCTGCACAGTGTTCAGCTAAAGCTACAAGTTAGTGTAGTGCGACCTCTGCACAGTGTTCAGCTAAAGCTACCTGTAGAAGATTGGTGGTGTTTTTCTGATCCTATCACTACCGCAGGCAGCTACTTTATTTATGTGTTAGTGTAGTGCGACCTCTGCATAGTGTTCAGCTAAAGCTACCTTTAGAAGGTTGGTGGTGTTTTCCCGATCCCATCACTACCACAGGCAGCTACATTATTTAAACGTTAGTGTAGAGCGTCCTCTGCACAGTGTTCAGCTAAAGCTACCTGTAGAAGGTTGGTGGTGTTTTCCTGATCCTATCACTACCGCAGGCAGCTACATTGTTTAAACGTTAGTGTAGTGCGTCCTCTGCACAGTGTTCAGCTAAAGCTACGAGTTAGTGTAGTGCGACCTCTGCACAGTGTTCAGCTAAAGCTACCTGAAGAAGGTTGGTGGTTTTTTCTTGATCCTATCACTACCGCAGGCAGCTACATTATTTAAACGTTAGTGTAATGCATCCTCTGCACAGTGTTCAGCTAAAGCTACGAGTTAGTGTAGTGTGACCTCTGCACAATGTTCAGCTAAAGCTACAAGTTAGTGTAGTGCGACCTCTGCACAGTTTTCAGCTAAAGCTACAAGTTAGTGTAGTGTGACCTCTGCACAGTGTTCAACTAAAGCTACCTGTAGGTGGTTGGTGGTGTTTTCCTGATCCTATCACTACTGCAGGCAGCTACATTATTTAAACGTTAGTGTAGTGCATCCTCTGCATAGTGTTCAGCTAAAGCTACGAGTTAGTGTAGTGCGACCTCTGCACAGTGTTCAGCTAAAGCTACAAGTTAGTGTAGTGCGACCTCTGCACAGTGTTCAGTTAAAGCTACCTGCAGAAGATCTGTGGTGTTTTTCTGATCCTATCACTACTGCAGGCAGCTACATTATTTACAAGTTAGTGTAGTGCGTCCTCTGCACAGTGTTCAGCTAAAGCTACAAGTTAGTGTAGTGCGACCTCTGCACAGTGTTCAGTTAAAGCTACAAGTTAGTGTAGTGCGACCTCTGCACAGTGTTCAGCTAAAGCTTCGAGTTAGTGTAGTGCGACCTGTGCACAGTGTTCAGCTAAAGCTACAAGTTAGTGTAGTGCGACCTCTGCACAGTTTTCAGCTGAAGCTACAAGTTAGTGTAGTGTGACCTCTGCACAGTGTTCAGCTAAAGCTACCTGTAGATGGTTGGTGGTGTTTTCCTGATCCTATCACTACCGCAGGCAGCTACATTATTTAAACATTAGTGTAGTGCATCCTCTGCATAGTGTTCAGCTAAAGCTACGAGTTAGTGTAGTGCGACCTCTGCACAGTGTTCAGCTAAAGCTACAAGTTAGTGTAGTGCGACCTCTGCACAGTGTTCAATTAAAGCTACCTGCAGAAGATTGGTGGTGTTTTTCTGATCCTATCACTACTGCAGGCAGCTACATTATTTACAAGTTAGTGTAGTGCGTCCTCTGCACAGTGTTCAGCTAAAGCTACAAGTTAGTGTAGTGCTACCTCTGCACAGTGTTCAGCTAAAGCTACAAGTTAGTGTAGTGCGACCTCTGCACAGTGTTCAGCTGAAGCTACAAGTTAGTGTAGTGTGACCTCTGCACAGTGTTCAGCTAAAGCTACCTGTAGATGGTTGGTGGTGTTTTCCTGATCCTATCACTACCGCAGGCAGCTACATTATTTAAACGTTAGTGTAGTGCATCCTCTGCATAGTGTTCAGCTAAAGCTACAAGTTAGTGTAGTGCGACCTCTGCACAATGTTCAATTAAAGCTACCTGCAGAAGATTGGTGGTGTTTTTCTGATCCTATCACTACTGCAGGCAGCTACATTATTTACAAGTTAGTGTAGTGCGTCCTCTGCACAGTGTTCAGCTAAAGCTACAAGTTAGTGTAGTGCGACCTCTGCACAGTGTTCAGCTAAAGCTACCTGTAGAAAATTGGTGGTGTTTTTCTGATCCTATCACTACCGCAGGCAGCTACATTATTTACATGTTAGTGTAGTGCGACCTCTGCACAGTGTTCAGCTAAAGCTGCCTGTAGAAGGTTGGTGGTGTTTTCCTGATCCTATCACTACCGCAGACAGCTACATTGTTTAAACGTTAGTGTAGTGCGTCCTCTGCACAGTGTTCAGTTAAAACTACCTATGGAAGGTTGGTGGTGTTCACCTGATCCTATCACTACCGCAGGCAGCTACATTATTTAAACGTTAGTGTAGTGCGTCCCCTGCACAGTGTTCAGCTAAAGCTACGAGTTAGTGTAGTGCGACCTCTGCACAGTGTTCAGCTAAAGCTACCTGTAGAAGATTGGTGGTGTTTTTCTGATCCTATCACTACCGCAGGCAGCTACATTATTTACACGTTAGTGTAGTGCGACCTCTGCACAGTGTTCAGCTAAAGCTACAAGTTAGTGTAGTGCGACCTCAGCACAGTGTTCAGCCAAAGCTACAAGTTAGTGTAGTGTGACCTCTGCACAGTGTTGAGCTAAAGCTACAAGTTAGTGTAGTGCGACCTCTGCACAGTGTTCAGCTAAAGCTACCTGTAGAAGATTGGTGTTTTTCTGATCCTATCACTACCGCAGGCAGCTACGTTGTTTAAACGTTAGTGTAGTGCGTCCTCTGCACAGTGTTCAGCTAAAGCTACCTGTAGAAGGTTGGTGTTTTTCTGATCCTATCACTACCGCAGGCAGCTACATTATTTGCACGTTAGTGTAGTGCGACCTCTGCACAGTCTTCAGCTAAAGCTACAAGTTAGTGTAGTGCGACCTCTGCACAGTGTTCAGCTAAAGCTACCTGTAGAAGATTGGTGTTTTTCTGATCCTATCACTACCGCAGGCAGCTACATTATTTACACGTTAGTGTAGTGCGACCTCTGCACAGTGTTCAGCTAAAGCTACAAGTTAGTGTAGTGCGACCTCTGCACAGCGTTCAGCTAAAGCTACCCGTAGAAGTTTGGTGGTGTTTTCCTGATCCTATCACTACCATAGGCAGCTACATTATTTAAACGTTAGTGTAGTGCGTCCACTGCACAGTGTTCAGCTAAAGCTACGAGTTAGTGTAGTGCGACCTCTGCACAGTGTTCAGCTAAAGCTACAAGTTAGTGTAGTGCGACCTCTGCACAGTGTTCAGCCAAAGCTACAAGTTAGTGTAGTGCGACCTCTGCACAGTGTTGAGCTAAAGGTACAAGTTAGTGTAGTGTGACCTCTGCACAGTGTTCAGCTAAAGCTACCTGTAGAAGATTGGTGTTTTTCTGATCCTATCACTACCGCAGGCAGCTACATTGTTTAAACGTTAGTGTAGTGCGTCCTCTGCACAGTGTTCAGCTAAAGCTACCTGTAGAAGGTTGGTGGTGTTCACTTGATCCTATCACTACCGCAGGCAGCTACATTATTTAAACGTTAATGTAGTGCGTCCTCTGCACAGTGTTCAGCTAAAGCTACAAGTTAGTGTAGTGTGACCTCTGCACAGTGTTCAGCTAAAGCTACAAGTTAGTGTAGTGCGACCTCTGCACAGTTTTCAGCTAAAGCTACAAGTTAGTGTAGTGTGACCTCTGCACAGTGTTCAACTAAAGCTACCTGTAGGTGGTTGGTGGTGTTTTCCTGATCCTATCACTACTGCAGGCAGCTACATTATTTAAACGTTAGTGTAGTGCATCCTCTGCATAGTGTTCAGCTAAAGCTACGAGTTAGTGTAGTGCGACCTCTGCACAGTGTTCAGCTAAAGCTACAAGTTAGTGTAGTGCGACCTCTGCACAGTGTTCAGTTAAAGCTACCTGCAGAAGATCTGTGGTGTTTTTCTGATCCTATCACTACTGCAGGCAGCTACATTATTTACAAGTTAGTGTAGTGCGTCCTCTGCACAGTGTTCAGCTAAAGCTACAAGTTAGTGTAGTGCGACCTCTGCACAGTGTTCAGTTAAAGCTACAAGTTAGTGTAGTGCGACCTCTGCACAGTGTTCAGCTAAAGCTTCGAGTTAGTGTAGTGCGACCTGTGCACAGTGTTCAGCTAAAGCTACAAGTTAGTGTAGTGCGACCTCTGCGCAGTTTTCAGCTGAAGCTACAAGTTAGTGTAGTGTGACCTCTGCACAGTGTTCAGCTAAAGCTACCTGTAGATGGTTGGTGGTGTTTTCCTGATCCTATCACTACCGCAGGCAGCTACATTATTTAAACATTAGTGTAGTGCATCCTCTGCATAGTGTTCAGCTAAAGCTACGAGTTAGTGTAGTGCGACCTCTGCACAGTGTTCAGCTAAAGCTACAAGTTAGTGTAGTGCGACCTCTGCACAGTGTTCAATTAAAGCTACCTGCAGAAGATTGGTGGTGTTTTTCTGATCCTATCACTACTGCAGGCAGCTACATTATTTACAAGTTAGTGTAGTGCGTCCTCTGCACAGTGTTCAGCTAAAGCTACAAGTTAGTGTAGTGCTACCTCTGCACAGTGTTCAGCTAAAGCTACAAGTTAGTGTAGTGCGACCTCTGCACAGTGTTCAGCTGAAGCTACAAGTTAGTGTAGTGTGACCTCTGCACAGTGTTCAGCTAAAGCTACCTGTAGATGGTTGGTGGTGTTTTCCTGATCCTATCACTACCGCAGGCAGCTACATTATTTAAACGTTAGTGTAGTGCATCCTCTGCATAGTGTTCAGCTAAAGCTACAAGTTAGTGTAGTGCGACCTCTGCACAATGTTCAATTAAAGCTACCTGCAGAAGATTGGTGGTGTTTTTCTGATCCTATCACTACTGCAGGCAGCTACATTATTTACAAGTTAGTGTAGTGCGTCCTCTGCACAGTGTTCAGCTAAAGCTACAAGTTAGTGTAGTGCGACCTCTGCACAGTGTTCAGCTAAAGCTACCTGTAGAAAATTGGTGGTGTTTTTCTGATCCTATCACTACCGCAGGCAGCTACATTATTTACATGTTAGTGTAGTGCGACCTCTGCACAGTGTTCAGCTAAAGCTGCCTGTAGAAGGTTGGTGGTATTTTCCTGATCCTATCACTACCGCAGACAGCTACATTGTTTAAACGTTAGTGTAGTGCGTCCTCTGCACAGTGTTCAGTTAAAACTACCTATGGAAGGTTGGTGGTGTTCACCTGATCCTATCACTACCGCAGGCAGCTACATTATTTAAACGTTAGTGTAGTGCGTCCCCTGCACAGTGTTCAGCTAAAGCTACGAGTTAGTGTAGTGCGACCTCTGCACAGTGTTCAGCTAAAGCTACCTGTAGAAGATTGGTGGTGTTTTTCTGATCCTATCACTACCGCAGGCAGCTACATTATTTACACGTTAGTGTAGTGCGACCTCTGCACAGTGTTCAGCTAAAGCTACAAGTTAGTGTAGTGCGACCTCAGCACAGTGTTCAGCCAAAGCTACAAGTTAGTGTAGTGTGACCTCTGCACAGTGTTGAGCTAAAGCTACAAGTTAGTGTAGTGCGACCTCTGCACAGTGTTCAGCTAAAGCTACCTGTAGAAGATTGGTGTTTTTCTGATCCTATCACTACCGCAGGCAGCTACGTTGTTTAAACGTTAGTGTAGTGCGTCCTCTGCACAGTGTTCAGCTAAAGCTACCTGTAGAAGGTTGGTGTTTTTCTGATCCTATCACTACCGCAGGCAGCTACATTATTTGCACGTTAGTGTAGTGCGACCTCTGCACAGTCTTCAGCTAAAGCTACAAGTTAGTGTAGTGCGACCTCTGCACAGTGTTCAGCTAAAGCTACCTGTAGAAGATTGGTGTTTTTCTGATCCTATCACTACCGCAGGCAGCTACATTATTTACACGTTAGTGTAGTGCGACCTCTGCACAGTGTTCAGCTAAAGCTACAAGTTAGTGTAGTGCGACCTCTGCACAGCGTTCAGCTAAAGCTACCCGTAGAAGTTTGGTGGTGTTTTCCTGATCCTATCACTACCATAGGCAGCTACATTATTTAAACGTTAGTGTAGTGCGTCCACTGCACAGTGTTCAGCTAAAGCTACGAGTTAGTGTAGTGCGACCTCTGCACAGTGTTCAGCTAAAGCTACAAGTTAGTGTAGTGCGACCTCTGCACAGTGTTCAGCCAAAGCTACAAGTTAGTGTAGTGCGACCTCTGCACAGTGTTGAGCTAAAGGTACAAGTTAGTGTAGTGTGACCTCTGCACAGTGTTCAGCTAAAGCTACCTGTAGAAGATTGGTGTTTTTCTGATCCTATCACTACCGCAGGCAGCTACATTGTTTAAACGTTAGTGTAGTGCGTCCTCTGCACAGTGTTCAGCTAAAGCTACCTGTAGAAGGTTGGTGGTGTTCACTTGATCCTATCACTACCGCAGGCAGCTACATTATTTAAACGTTAGTGTAGTGCGTCCTCTGCACAGTGTTCAGCTAAAGCTACGAGTTAGTGTAGTGTGACCTCTGCACAGTGTTCAGCCAAAGCTACAAGTTAGTGTAGTGCGAACTCTGCACAGTGTTCAGCTAAAGCTACCTATAGAAGATTGGTGGTATTTTTCTGATCTTATCACTACAGCAGGCAGCTACATTATTTACAAGTTAGTGTAGTGCGTCCTCTGCACAGTGTTCAGCTAAAGCTACAAGTTAGTGTAGTGCGGCCTCTGCACAGTGTTCAGCTGAAGCTACAAGTTAGTGTAGTGTGACCTCTGCACAGTGTTCAGCTAAAGCTACCTGTAGATGGTTGGTGGTGTTTTCCTGATCCTATCACTACCGCAGGCAGCTACATTATTTAAACGTTAGTGTAGTGCATCCTCTGCATAGTGTTCAGCTAAAGCTACAAGTTAGTGTAGTGCGACCTCTGCACAATGTTCAATTAAAGCTACCTGCAGAAGATTGGTGGTGTTTTTCTGATCCTATCACTACTGCAGGCAGCTACATTATTTACAAGTTAGTGTAGTGCGTCCTCTGCACAGTGTTCAGCTAAAGCTACAAGTTAGTGTAGTGCGACCTCAGCACAGTGTTCAGCCAAAGCTACAAGTTAGTGTAGTGTGACCTCTGCACAGTGTTGAGCTAAAGCTACAAGTTAGTGTAGTGCGACCTCTGCACAGTGTTCAGCTAAAGCTACCTGTAGAAGATTGGTGTTTTTCTGATCCTATCACTACCGCAGGCAGCTACGTTGTTTAAACGTTAGTGTAGTGCGTCCTCTGCACAGTGTTCAGCTAAAGCTACCTGTAGAAGGTTGGTGTTTTTCTGATCCTATCACTACCGCAGGCAGCTACATTATTTACAAGTTAGTGTAGTGCGTCCTCTGCACAGTGTTCAGCTAAAGCTACAAGTTAGTTTAGTGCGACCTCTGCACAGTGTTCAGCTAAAGCTACCTGTAGAAGATTGGTGGTGTTCTCATACTAATAATACTACAGGCAGGCAGTTGATTTTGCTAGCTGCAGTATCAGTATATATATATATATATATATATATATATATATATATATCCCAGCTTAGTGCAGCTACATCTCACTGCAGCCATTAGTATGTCTGGAAGGCCAACAAGGAGAGGCAGACAGTCACAAGCCAATAAAAGAGGGCAAGCAGGCTCTGTGTGTAGAGGCAACAGTGCTGGTCGTGGACACGGTGCATCCTCATCAGCACGTGGCCGTGGGACACGTTTGACCTTTTTTTGGCAGCTGGCCATGTTGAGCCGCAACATGCCGAAGACTTAGTCGATTGGATGACCAAGCCGTCCTCATCCTCCTCATCCTCCTCATCCTCTCTCACCCATGCTCAGGGTACTTTGTCTGGCAAAGCAGCTGCCAACCCGGCCTCTTCCCTCGGCTCAGTGGAATCAGTCACTCCTTCCCTAGCCCCACCATGTCCTCCTGAGGAGTCCCCCGAACTGTTTGACCACAGTGCTGGGTACATGCTCCAGGAGGATGCCCAGCGTTTTGAAGGCTCAGATGATGGTACTCAGCTAGAGGAAGGCAGTAACGTGAGCCCAGACAGAGGTGGTGCCCAAGAAGGATAGCAATCTGGCAGTCATGTTGCCCCTGCTGCAGCATACTGCCAGGTTTGATGAGGAGGGAGGGGATGATGAGGTCACTGACTCCACGTGGGTGCCTGATAGGAGGGAGGAGGATGAGGCACATCACCAACGATGCCCTCCAGGGGCCAGCTTAAGTGCAGCACACTGACTGCATCACACCGCAAAGCTCCGCATGTGCAGGGCGCTGCTGTCTCTGCGCGTTGTTCCAAAAGTTCTTTGGTGTGGGCC
Source organism: Aquarana catesbeiana (assembly GCF_042186555.1). NCBI lineage: Eukaryota > Metazoa > Chordata > Amphibia > Anura > Ranidae > Aquarana > Aquarana catesbeiana. The sequence continues at coordinate 449,807,544 of NC_133326.1, read as the reverse complement.
TTTTTTGAGACGAATGCATCAGATTGAGCCTCTGCTATTTGCAACATATGTTTCAAGCGTATCTCGCATAGCCAAAACATCTCCCGCTTTGGCACCACATGCTTGACTAGACATATGTTGACCTGCCATGCAGTTGTTTGGCAAGCGTACCTAAAAGACCCACACCAAAGAACAAAGAGGACCTCCCTTGCTCCTCATCAGCTGAGATCTCCAACCCCACTATACCTTCAGTCCTCTCTGAGACCTGCACTGAGAGGAATGAAGGTGTAGAATTAGGTGTGTCACAGCCAAGTACTTGTGGGCAATCTGCTATCAGTACACCGACATCAGAATGTACCAGGCAGTGCTGAAAGAAGTTCGCTCCCAGCCATCCAGATGCCTAGCGGTTGAATGCTAGCTTGGCAAAATTGCTAGCACTTCAACTGCTACCTTTTCAGTTGGTAGACTCTGCCCCCTTCCGTGAGTTTGTGGAATGTGCGGTTCCTCAGTGACAGGTACCCAAACGCCACTTTTTCTCACGGAAGGCGATTCTAGCTCTCTATCGGCATGTGGAAGGCAATGTCCATGCCTCACTGGACAGGGTGGTCAGCGGTAATGTGCATATTACCGCTGACTCATGGTCCAGTAGGCATGGACAGGGACGTTACCTAAGTTTCACGGCGCATTGGGTGACTCTGCTGGCAGCTGGGAAGGATGCAGGACAAGGTGCGGTAGTGTTGGAGGTTGTTCCGCCACCATGCCTCCAAAATGCTACTACTGGTGATTCTGACACACCTCTCTCCTCCACCCCCTCCTCTTCTTCTTCCTCCATGGCCTCTTCCTGTGCTTTGTTCTCAGAACCAGCGGTGCTCCGTAGGCGTTCAAGGGGCTACGCAACTACGCAGGCCAAAAGATGCAATGCGGTGCTTGAGCTGTTGTGCTTGGGGGACAGGAGCTACACTGGGGAAGAGGTTCTGTCAGCTCTGCAGGGGCAGGGTCAGAGGTAATTGACGCCACGCCAACTTAAGGAATGGTGGTTTGCGACAATGGCACCAACCTCCTCTCCACCCTCCGACAGGGACAAATGACCCATGTGCCCTGTTTGGCTCACGTCCTTAACTTGGTGGGCAGGTACCCGGGCTTACAGGATGTTCTGAGGCAGGCCAGGAAAGTCTGTGTGCATTTCCGCTGGTCATACAATGCCAGTGCTCGGCTGACAGACCTCCAAAAGGAATTTAACCTGCCCAAGAACCGCCTAATCTGTGACATGCCCACAAGGTGGAACTCAACGTTGGCCATGCTGCAGCAGCTGCACATGCAGCAGAGGGCCATCAATGAGTACCTGTGTGACTATGGCACCAGGACAGGGTTCAGGGGAGCTTGGTTTTTTTCCCCACGCCAGTGGGCCATGATCAGGGATGCATGCACTGTCCTGTCACCATTTGAGGAGGCCACGAGGATGGTGAGCAGTGACAGTGCAGGCATCAGTGACACTGTCCCCCTTGTCCACCTGTTGGAGCACACGCTGCGTGGAATAATGGACAGGGCACTTGAGGCAGAACAGAGGCAGGAAGAGGAAGACTTCCTTAGCTCTCAAGGCCCCCTTTATCCAGACAGTGTTCCTGCGTGCCTGCCGATCACACAGGAAGAGGAGGAGGAGGAGGATTGTGTTAGCATGGAGGTGGAGCCTGGCACTCAGCATCAGCAGCAGCCTTCAAGGGATCATTTACAGTCCCAAGAAAACCATGGACTTGTACGTGGCTGGGAGGAGGTGGCGGCGGATCAGGTCGTCCTTAGTGACCCAGAGGACTCCGGACCGAATGCCTCAGCAAACCTATGCTGCATGGCCTCCCTGATCCTGCAAAGCCTGCGGAAGGATCCTGGTATTCGTGGTATCAAGGAGAGGGATCAATACTCGCTGGCAACCCTCCTTGATCCACGTTACAAGGGTAAGATTGCGGACCTTATCTTGCCGTCGCAGAGGGAGCAGAGGATGAAACATCTTCGGGAGGCCTTGCAGAAAGGTCTGTGCAACACGTTCCCAGAGACTGGGAGGTTACAAACTCCTGTTCCTGGACAAGGTGTTGCTGAGGCTTCGGTCAGTCAAAGAAGGAGCGGTGGAGAAGGTGGCCGTCTGACCGATGCGTTCAGACAATTTTTTCGTCTGCAGCCCCAAGGTATGATTGGTTCCAGCAACCATCGCCAACGTCTGTTTTACATGGTGCAGGAATACCTAGGGGCAAGATCTGACTTGGACACCTTTCCCACTGAAAATCCTCTGGGTTACTGGGTCTTGAGGATGGATCACTGGCCAGAGCTTGCACAGTATGCAATTGAGCTACTGGCCTGTTCTGCATCCAGCGTTCTTTTGGAACGCACATTCGGTGCTGCTGGAGGCTTTGTAACTGATCACAGGGTGCCCCTGTCCACCGACTCGGTCGATCGACTGACCTCCATAAAATTGAGTCAGTCATGGATCACCACCAGCTACCAAGCACCTGATGCTGATGTAACCGAATAATTTTTTTTTAAATGTCAGATCCCTTCAAGACTGCCTATGCTGATGCTGAGTGACTATCCTCTTCCTCCTCAATGATCATGCCTTCCTCCTCAATGATCATGCTGATAGCTTGTAAGAACATTTTTGGTTCTGGGCGCTGCCACCAGTGGCTAAGGCCCAATTTTACAGGGGCGTGTAATTACAATTTTTGATGCTATATTTTGCAGGAGGGCTCATTCCTGCGCTCCAACTAGAGTATCTGTGAGGGGCTGCAGTGTTGTGGCACCAGTGCCTAAGGCCCAATTTTTCAGCCCCTGTTTAACAGGGGCGTGTAATTACAATTTTTAATGCAATACTTTGCAGCAGGGCTCATTCCTGCGCTCCAACTATAGTATCCATGAGGGGCTGCAGTGTTGTGGCACCAACACCAGTGAAAAAATAAAAAATTACTGCGCTTCCCCACACCCCCAAGCTGCAGTTCTAATTCCCAGGTAGAAGAATCAAATAAGTACAATACATAAAAGAACCGCGCTAAATATAAGCAATCAATGAATCCTTAGTTATTTCAAATGCTGTAAAGTGATCAATATAAAATAAATTAGAAATCAACACAATATATATGTGAAAAATAATCAGAGAAATGTGCTATAAAACTAGATGTAGATAATGTAAAAGTGACAAAAAAAGGTTAAAGTCCGTGACAGTAAAAGTGACTTCTGATACCAACAGTCCTTATTGCAATATGTTCCACCATTAGTGATTGAAAACTTTAGTGAATAAAAACATCTTTTGAGAAGAATCCACCACCTATGTAGATATATGTTTACCAGAGGTAAGCTGTAAAGAAGCTTATGCCAGAAATCCACTCAGTGGGGACACCACCATCTGTCTCAGCATAGAGGGAGGATTGCCCAGGACTCACCGACAACAAGGCCCAATAACTCAGCAATGGAAACCCAGGGGAATAAAAAACACATCCTCCATAGTGTGAATCCGCTTGAATAGTTTATTGAAAACAGTAAAAGTAGCGCACTTACCAAAAAGAATAAATAAAACAGCATGTAATATAAATCAGCCGGCCGGATGTGTTTTTTATTCCCCTGGGTTTCCATTGCTGAGTTATTGGGCCTTGTTGTCGGTGAGTCCTGGGCGATCCTCCCTCTATGCTGAGACAGATGGTGGTGTCCCCACTGAGTGGATTTCTGGCATAAGCTTCTTTACAGCTTACCTCTGGTAAACATATATCTACATAGGTGGTGGATTCTTCTCACAAGATGTTTTTATTCACTAAAGTTTTCAATCACTAATGGTGGAACATATTGCAATAAGGACTGTTGGTATCAGAAGTCACTTTTACTGTCACGGACTTTAACCTTTTTTTGTCACTTTTACATTATCTACATCTAGTTTTATAGCACATTTCTCTGATTATTTTTCACATATATATTGTGTTGATTTCTAATTTATTTTATATTGATCACTTTACAGCATTTGAAATAATTGAGGATTCATTGATTGCTTATATTTAGCGCGGTTCTTTTATGTATTGCACCAACACCAGTGCCTAAGGCCCAGTTTTTCTTCCCCTGTTCAACAGGGACATGTAATTACAATTACATGTCCCCTGGGGCAGGACCTGGGTCCCCAAACCCTTTTTAGGACAATACCATGCATATTAGCCTTTAAAATTAGCACTTTTGATTTTGAACGTTCGAGTCCCATAGACTCCAATGGGGTTCTAAAGTTTGCGTGAATTTTCGGTCCGTTCGCAGGATCTGGTGCGAACCGAACCGGGGGGTGTTCGGCTCTTCCCTACCAAGGATATAATAAATGATATATAGAGGATGGGATAAATAGCGCAATCTCTGTATTTGCAGATGATGCAAAGCTGAGTAGGCAATAACTTCTGTGCAGGATGTGGAAACCTTACAAGAAGACCTAAATAAAATAATGGGGTGGGCAAATGAGGTTTAATGTTAAAAAATGCAAGGTAATGAATGCATTTGGGTGCTAAAAATATGAACGCTAATTACTCGCTATAAGGAGAGCCTCTGGGGGAATCCAGGATGGAAAAGGACCAGGGGGTCCTAGTAGATGACAGGCTCAGCAATGGCATGCAATACCAAGCTGCTTCAGGCAAGGCCAACAGAATATTAGCATGCATTAAAATGGGATTTACTCCAGGGATAAAATGATAACTTTCCCGCATTTTGGCCTTGCGGGTTGTGGACCAGGAGCAGGACATACCGTTACCTCCAGTGGTGTTACGTCCCCCCCCAGGACCTTCCCCCCTTTTAATATGAATGCAGCATTGACACATGCCCTTCAAGCAATACTATATGACATAGCTTTTGCTCGCTGATTCCAATCTGATACCCCTGAGGAAGAGTATATCTCGAAACGCGTCGGGTAACTCCCCGCATATGTGTTCCATGTGTTTTGGAGTTCTATGATTGTGAATTATTCTTTGCATTTTGTATTGTTTTTTTCTTGTATGTATCACTCATGCTGCACATTTACCCCATGTACCATAGATCCATTTAAAGATCTATACTACCAATAAACACTTTATCATACAACCCTTTGTATTTCCCACACTCTTTATGACCTGTGAGTAGGTGTCCCCTTTAAAGTCCCGTAAGAGGATCAATTTCCATGTAGCTGTACACACGGTTGGACATTGTTCGGACATTCAACATTGGATTTTTTCCAACAGATGTTGGCTCAAACTTGTCTTGCATACACACGATCGCACAAAGTTTTCGGAAAATCCGATCGTTCTGAACGCGGTGACGAAAAAACACGTACGGCGGGACTATAGACGGGGCAGTAGCTTTGGTCTCTTAATTTATTCTGAGCATGCGTGGCACCTTGTGCGTCAGATTTGTGTACACACGATCGGAATTTAACCGATCGGATTTTGTTGTTGGAAAATTTTATAGCCTGCTCTCAAACTTTGTGTGTCGGAAATTACGACGTAAAAAGTCCTATTGGGGCCCACACACGATCGGAACACAATCCGATCGCACTTTTTCCGTCGGAAAATCCATGTATACAGGGCATAAGAGTTTTGATTTGTATGCAATCAGGCAGGTCCTTGCATTACATGGTTTTGGTAAATCTAAAGGAAATCAGACAACAAAAGTTATATAGTGTGTATGGGGTCTTATGCCCTGTACACACGGTCAGATTTTCCGACTGAAAAAGTGCAATCGAATTGTGTTGTCAGAAATTCTGGTCATGAGTGGGCTCCATTGGACTTTTACCTTCGCAATTTCCGACGGAAAAAGGCACCCGGTGTGTCACCCGGTGTGGTCCTCTGCTGCTGTAACCCATGTGCTTCAAGGTTTGATGTGTTCTGTGTTCAGAGATGGTATCCTGCATACCTTGGTGGTAATTATTGGTTATTTGAGTTACTGTTGCCTTTATATTATCTCAAACCAGTCTGCCCATTCTCCTCTGACCTCTGACATCAACAAAGCATTTTCATCCAAACAGCTGCCGCTCACTGGATAATTTCTCTTTTTTTGGACCATTCTCTGTAAACCCTGGAGGTGGTTGTGCGTAAAAATCCCAGTAGATTAGCAGTTTTTGAAATACTTAGACCAGCCCATCTGTTACCACTAACCATGCCACATTCAAAGTCACTTAAATCCCCTTTCTTCCCCATTCTGATGCTCGGTTTAAACTTCAGCAAGTGGTCATCACCACATCTAGATGTCTAAGTGCAATAAGTTGCTGCCATCTGATTGGCCAATTAGCAATTTGTGTTGCCAAGCAAATGAACAGGTATACCTAATAAAGTGGCCGGTGAGTGTGTATCTATAGCAGTGAATCTGACATTTACTACTAGTGTATACATTAGTGGGGCCAAGATTAGGGAAAACAAAAGCACTTGCATTGCTGGTCAGTAGCAGTAAAAAATGTCCCAGTGCTGGTGGTTAGTGGAATAAAGTATGCCCCTGTGTTGATGGTCAAGAGAGGAGAGGAATAATTGGCCCAGTGTTAGTGATCAGTGGAAGTAAAAAATGCCTGGCATAGATGTATAGTGGGAGGAAGAATGCTCCATTGTCAGGCCATGCATGGGCAGGTGTATCATTGACCAGGCAGCTGCTTAATCCCTGCAAGTTCATGAACGGACAGTTAGCCCCGTGCATACAACTTAACTGGGCTGCCGCCTATGCCCTGCATGTGAAGCAACCACTGGACAGCTTGCCACAGGGGAATTTTAAGTTCTTTGAATTGCAGTGTTGGGGTACATTTTATTATGTGTCCTGCCCATGTGCACAGATCAATAGACACAAAAATCTCTTTAAAGTGTTAGTTCACCTTTACTTGCTTTTCCCCAAAACCTCCCTATGCACTACAGTGCCCTTAATAGGTTAACATGCTGTGCTCCATTCTATAAATAAATGCTTACTTTTTCAGATGCTCATTAATTGTCCTGGCCTTTCCATTGTCCACATGAAAAGATGTTCCCAGCATTGGATGCGCAGCTCTGGAAACTCACCAACGAGCACTTGGCTTCATTCCCTACCCATGCATGTGCAGTCCACTCTCATTTAGAATGACCTTGGTGAAAAGAGATAAGCATTGGGGTTCTTAAAGCAGAGTTCCACACATTTTTTAGTTTAATAAAAGTCAGTAGCTACAAAAAGTGTAGCTGCTGACTTTTAATAAACAGGCACTCACCTGTCCCATGGTCCATCGATGTGGCCGCCCAGAGTCTAGCTCCTCTCCCCCTCCTCTCCGCTGGCGCCATCATAGCCACTGTGGACACCTGGCTGTGACAGCTTTCGGCTTCTCGGCCGGGCATGCACTGTGCATGCGCAAGTCGCGCTGCGCTCTGCTAGTGGCCAGGCAATCTTCTGGGACCTGTCATGTGTCCCAGAAGATTGCTGGCAGGGAGGGGCCACCTAGGGGGAGATGAGGAGTCACCTAGGTGGCCAAGAGCAGGAAGAAGGAAGTGGGACAGGAAGTCCTACTCTAAGCTAAGTACCCACTCCCCCCCCCCCCCAAAAAATGACATGCCAAATGTCAGGGGGTGAGGAGTGCTTAAAGTGGAAGTTCCACTTTTGGGTGGAACTCTGCTTTAAGAAAAGGGGTTTCTATACCTTTCCATTTTTTACCAAGGTCTGGCTCTGCTCTCTTTCTATCATTCTGTCCTGGGTCCAGTATACATTCATGAACTGGAGCAGCTATAGAAGTAGTGCTCACTTTTTGTATGTACATGTATTGTATTCCTTTTAGATATAGATTAGAATTAACAGTGTAGCAAATACATTTTCTGTATTATACTTGATTTGATATGAATATCACTTTAGTGTAAAACCGTCTTGGTATGTGGTGTGCTTACCCTGTTTATTTAAAATGACTGTACTAAACACCACCTTGTCCCTATGCAAAAATAAAAAAATGGGTTACTTGCAAGATAATGCCACCAGCTCAAACACTGGCTTCACCAAGGTGATGATGGCTACAAAACGTTTTCTTGTCTCTCCCTGCACATGGTACTCTGATTTAAATCAGCTTTTTGATTCAACAGCTCCCCTTGGCTCTTCTGACAATGTGGAGAGTGTTGGAAGTTTGAAGTCTAAGGTAAAAAACCTTCTGCTCTGCAGCTGCCCTCCAGAGCCCCCCTTTTTCTTACCTGAACCCGAATATTCCAGCGACAGGGACGAGCGCAGCAGCTCCAGCCATTGGCTCCCGCTGCTGTCAACCAAATCCAGCGACCCAGGGGATGGGGCCAAGTGTGTGTCAATGGACGCAGCACCAGGACATTGGAGTGTGTCGCACTAGTGCCCCCATGGAAAGCGGCTCTCTGAGGGGGGCACACGATGAAGAGGAGGAGCCAGGAGCACCGTCGGACCCCAGAAAAGGAGGATCGGGGCTGCTCTGTGCAAAACCCTTGCACAGAGCAGGTAAGTATAACATGTTTGTTATTTAAAAAAACAAACAAACAAACAAACTTTTAAAAACACTTCAAGGAACTCAATGAATAAGAAAACAGAAAATAATAATTAACATATACAACAGAATTGTAGATAACATCTATGAAGAGATCTGTTTTATTGAAGCCATTAAGAAGTATTTAACCAGTATTGAATACAACATTGTAGAAAACAAATAAAAAAAAATAAAATCTCACAAAAAATTCCCTCAATGTAAATCCATTGTTAATGATAATGCCCGCTGCCCATCGGCTAGTCACAAAAAGCAAAAAAACAGACAGCACACAGCCAATGCTGCTTGTATCACTGGTCAAATGACAGCTCTCTGAGGTGGGGATAGTGGTGACATCATTGCCCAAACAGGGCCATGACCATATTTGGGCAATGATGTAAACCCTTTAATCCCCAATCATTCTCAATATAGCTTCTGTGACCTCACCCTGACTTATCCAAAAGCCCCCTTATAGGCCCTTCTAAGCCATTGTTTATTGACCAGGCAGTGCATTATGGTTTCAAAACAACCAGTCTGGTAAACGCCCACATTAGATCCAATTGAAGAAAAACATGGACTTTTTTGGTATCGCATAGGCATATACAACAATTTATTTCAAAATGTAAATTTTATTACACAAATCAAGTTAATCACAAATACATTGTTAAAAGATCAGCCTCTACAAACATGGAGAACGTTTTTCTTGGCAACTATACAGGTATAGAACTAATACCCCAATCCCAGGGTGAGGTACAATACGTAGTTTTATAGCTGATCCAAACAGACATAATAAAACATTAATAATAACAGCAACAACCACATACACAAAACATCAGTAAATTAGTAAAGCTAGTGAGCCATAAGGCTTACTCACTGCTTGAATGGCAGGAACCCATACAAAAATTGAAAGCAGAAACTGTGCAAGATCCCTCCCTGGTGTGGATGTGGGAGCAGGCTAGTGGAGGTGACAAAACAAAATCAAAGTCTACATAAAAAATATGTATTCAGAGTTTTGAAAATTCATTAAAATATTGCAGTCATAGAGCAGGAGAACCCTGCATATAGGATAACCTGTACCTCACCCCAGAATTGCAGTATTAGATCTATAATTGCACAAAGATCTTGTGAGCCACAAATGGATTGATGCCTATAAAGTGAGTTCCAATGCTTAAATCAGCTGCACACACTAACCACGTTTCATATCGTGTATGTGACAAAATCAAATAAATAAATGTGTATGCGCTAGAGAAATATATGAATAATGTGATAAAAATAAAATGAATAAAAATAAAAATAAAATCAAAATAAATATAAATATATGCAATAGCGTAAAATCTATAAATCACAGTAAAAAAATATTCAATATTAGATGTTGTGAGCAATAATCAGTGCCATTCATTTGTGAAAACAAGTGAATAAATATATATATAAATATATCAACATGCAATGTGTAAAACGTGGAAAATTCAGGTGTTGATTAAAAAATATCTCAGTGTCCAACAATTCAAATCAATTGGTAAAATGAGAAATATAAAGTGCAAAAATTAGTGTCCAAAAAAAGGGGAGGCATTCCTCATATTCTTCCTATATGGTGTGCAAATAACGGCATGCTTTAGTGCCCTCCAGTGACCCCCAATTGCTCATGCGCTCACCTCTGAGCGTGTGACACAGTGATTAAACAGTGTCTATACACGCAATAGAGCCACTCCTGGGCTCATATAGGATCTGTTGGAACTGATCTGCACCTCTCTCAGATAACCATCAATGGCAACATGTATAGGAAAGAAGGAAACTCCATAGTGTAATAACGTCGGGGATTTATTGAACGATAATAAAACCAGTTCCCTCCAGGGGGTACTCACAAAGTGTGGGTGCATCAGTGCACCATCCTATCCATAGTATAGTATACAGGGATACAGGAACAAACGTATGGCGTGCGGTGCAGTGTGCATTCTCTGCTTGTCTGTGTAGCTCCGTCCTGCCCCTCCCCTACGCGTCTTCGGCACAGGGATCACGTGCCTTCATCTGGGGGATCTGATGGGGACTCTGGCTACTCTGCTATTTCTGTGGCCACTTTGGACTGTATTTGAATTGCACATCTAATTATCACCTACCCTGATCTTCAGCACTTTTTCTAGCCGTTTTTTTTTTTTTTCCCACTTTCCTTGACCATCTGCCTGTTTTACTCATTAATTTACTTCATGTTTAAGCACTACACTTAATTCTATCTGAAGTCAGCTGTAACCACTGGTCACACACAGGGGGTCCATGGAATCCTGTGACATTCAGTAAACTTAATATGCCTTTGCCATATCCATGAGAAGCTTCTGAAGGAGCATCTATGCAAAAGACCACCTCGTTATGATAGCAACTGGATTCTCTTGAAAAATATTGAGCATCAATCAGACAGTTAGTGGAGTGCTATGCCAATGGTCCTTGTTCTGTAAAATCTTACAGCTTCCTTGCTAAAAATAGATCCCCAAAGAAGAAAGGCCAACCTTTCTTAGACAGCAAGTCTTGATTATTAAATTTGCGGATGCTACCACAAAATTTACAGGCAATGCTAGGATTTCTTTTTCAGTTATTTTTTTGTGAGCTAATAGTTATACTGCAATGAATGTACACAAATAAAGATTTTATAAAAAATACATAAAATTAATATACAATGTAGTGCATCTGAAGTTTCTAGCTTTTAAGCTATACTAAATTTTGTAACACATTTACAAAACTTAAAGCAGTAGTAAACTGCTGGACATTTTTGTTTTTATTGTGCCCTGCAAGGTAATTTTATAATGTGCTAGTATGCATCACATACACATTATGTTAAACTTACCTTAAAACAAAGCCCTTCCAGTGCCGAGCTGTCACCGCTGCAGGTGCTCCATCTTCACCCATCTTCATTCTGGGTTCGCGGACTCAGGCTGTTTGACTGTGGGAGCCACAGTTTATGGCACAGGGCTCTGAAAGAACAGCCCGGGTGGTCAATCCTTCAGAGTGCATGGCCAAGTGATGTCACTGGCTGCATGTACAGTAAATATCTCCTAAATGGTGCATGCATAGGAGATATTTACACTACCTATAGGTAAGCCTTATTATAGACTTACCTATAGGTAAAAAGTCAGAGATGGGAGTTTACTCCCACTTTAAAAAGTTTTGTGTGCTTCTGATAGGTTGAATGTTGTCATTCTGAACATTTTTTCACACCTTTATCAATAGTGGTAATCAGTAGGGATGGGCGAACGGTTCGACCCAAGCATAAGTTCGGGCCGATCTTTGGTTGTTTGGCTGTTCGGCAAACAATGAACATTATGCGGTGTTCCCGGAAAATTCAATAGCCGCGGAACATCGTTAAAGTCTATGGGACACTAACATGAAAATCCAAGTGTGCTCATTTTAAAGGCTTATATGCAAGTTATTGTCATAAAAAGTGTTTGAGGGCCCAGGTCCTGCCCCAGGGGACATGTATCAATGCAAATTTTTTTTTTAAAAACGCCCATTTTTTCGGGAGCAGTGATTTTTTTAATGCTTAAAGTGAAACAATAAAAATGAAATATTCCTTTAAATATCATGCCGGTGGGGTGTCTATAGTATGCCTGTAAAGTGGTGCATTTTTCCTGTGTTTAGAACAGTACCACAGCAAAATGACATTTCTAAAGGAAAAATTGTCATTTAAAACTGATTGTGGCTGTAATCAATTGTTGGGTCTCGGCAATATAGATAAAACTCATTGAAAAAAATAATGGCATGGCCCCCCCCCCCCCCACCTCCAGTCCATGACCAGGCCCTTTGGGTCTTATATGAATATTAGGAGGAACCCTGCACCAAATTTAAAAAAAAAATGGCGTAGGGGTCCCCCCAAAATCAATACCAGACCCTTATATGAGTATGCAACCTGGCAGGCCGCAAGAAAAAGAGGGGGGACGAGAGAGCGCCCCCCAAACCGTACCAGAACACATGCCCTCAACATGGAGAGAGTGCTTTTGGGTCTGGCGTGGCATCAGCGGGGACGGGGTCACCCGTTTACATTACAGTGTGGCCCCGCCCTCAGCTATATAACAGCTGTCACCAAGAAGAAGCGTCACTTGGTGGGAGCCTCCCTTAGAGGCGGAACTGTTGCGGCTTTTTTTTTTTCTTTTTCGGTCCGTTGGGTGGCGTGAATTTACATTGCTGGACATTTTTATTTTTTTATTTTTTAATAAAGGACTTGTCCCAAGCTGTCTCCTGTCTTTTTTACCATTTTTGACACTTTTTTTGTGAACTGGTAGGGGTACAATGTACCCCAATACCAATTCACATAGGGAAGGGGTCGGAATCTGGGGGTCCACTTGTTAAAGGGGGCTTCCAGATTCTGATAAGCCCCCCACCCGCATACCCTCACAACCACTGGGCAAGGGCTGTGGGGATGAGGCCCACAAGGTGCTTTGGGTCCAGACCGCAAAAGCACCCCCCATGTTGAGGGCATGTGGCCTGGTACGGCCCCCCTCTCTTTTCCTGCGGCCTTCCTAGGTTTCATGCTCGGATAAGGGTCTGGTATGGATTTTGGGGGGACCCCTACGCAATTTTTTAAAAAAATTTTGGTGCAGGGTTCCACTTAAAATCCATACCAGACTTGAAGGGTCTGTTATGGATTTTGGGGGGAGCCCCACTCCATTTTCTTTTAAATTTGGCACAGGGTTCCCCTTAATTTCCATACCAGACCTGAAGGGCCTGGTATGGCTTTTGGGGGGACCCCCACACAATTGTTTTTTACATTTTTGGTTCGGGGCTCCCCTTAATATTCATACCAGTCCCAAAGGGCCTGGTAGTGGACTGGGGAGGGGGGGACCCATGCCGTTTTTTTTCAATGAGTTTTATCTATATTGCCGAGACTCGACAATTCATTACAGCCGCGATCAGTTTTGAATGCCAATTTTTCCTTTAGAAATGTCATTTTGCTGCGGTACTGTTCTAAACACGTCATGCGCCACTTTACAGGCATACTATAGACACCCCACAGGCATGATATTTAAAGGAATATTTAATTTTTATTGTTTCACTTTAAGCATTAAAAAAAAATCACTACTCCCGTTTTAAAAAAAAAAAATTTGCATTGATACATGTCCCCTGGGGCAGGACCTGGGTCCCCAAACACTTTTTATGACAATAACTTGCATATAAGCCTTTAAAATGAGCACTTTTGATTTTTCATGTTCGTGTCCTATAGACTTTAATGGTGTTCATGTGTTCGTCTGAGTTTTTCGCCTGTTCGCATGTTCTGGTGCAAACCGAACCGGGGGGGTGTTCGGCTCATCCTTAGTAATCAGCATGGGTTTATGAGAGGATGTTCCTGTCAGACCAATTTGCTAACATTCTACGAGAAGTGAGCTGCCATCTAGATAGGAGGAGGCCTGTGGATATGGTGTATTTAGACTTTGCAAAAGCATTTGCTACCATTTTTTTTTTGCTGAGGTCTGCAGGCTTGGACCATAGGGTTTGTGCTTGGGTAAGAAACTGGTTAGAGTTTCTAAAAGGTAGTGATAAATAACATGTACTCAGACTGGTCTGGAGTGGTAAGTGGGGTACCCCAAGGCTCTGTCTTGGGACCAATTCTATTCAACATATTCATAAATTATATAGAGTATGGGATAACTAGTTGTCTTAGCTTTTGCAGTTGACACAAAGATAAGCAGCGTAATAAACTCTTATCAGGATATAGAAATTTTGCAGAATGACAAGAATAAAATAAAGGAGTGGGCAGACAAATGGCAAATGAGGTTTAATGTGTAGAAATGTAAAGTAATGCACTTGGGGTCAAAAAACATAAATTAAAAATATTCACTAGGTCGAGAACAGCTGGGAGAATCAAGGATGGAGAAGGATCTTGGGGTGCTAATAGATGACAGATTGAGCAACAGCATGCAGTGCCAAGCTGCAGCTAACAAAGCAGGCAGAATATTAGCATGCATAAAAAAGGAATATACTCCAGGGACAAAACTATAATCCTGCCAATTTATAAAACTCTGGTTAGGCCTCATTTGGAGTTTTCTGTCCAGTTCTGGTCACCAGTCCTAAGAAGGGATGTGCTGGAGCTGGAGAGAGTCCAAAGAAGGGCAACAAAACTAATAAGAGGGCTGGATGACCTAGATTTCGAGGAATCAGACATGATCGCGATCTACAAATATCTCAATGGGGATGCCAGCGTAGGAAATAAACTATTCAGTCATAGGGATTGTAAAAAGACACGGGGGCACACAATGAGACTGGAGGAGAATCGGTTTAACCTTAAACTGCATAGGGGGTTCTTCACTGTTATGGCAATAAGGATGTAGAACTCTCTCCCACAATTGGTGTTGGCTGCGGGGAGTATGGATTTTTTTAAAAGGCTCCTAAAAGTACAGTGCGGGTCTGTCTCCGCAGGTCCTGTGCACTAGATGTCCATTGGTGGCCCATGATCGTGGCACGGAGAGGCAGAATGGGGAGATACCTATGTAAACAAGGCATTTCCCTGTTCTGCCTAGCAACATGACAAAGATCTACTGCTCCCAGTGATTGGGAGCAGTGATCTCTGTCATGTTCTAGTGAGCCCATCCCCCTACAGTTAGAACACACTGAGGGAACACACTTAACCCGTTGATTGCCCCCTAGTGTTTAATCCCTTCCCTGCCAGTAACATTTACACAGTAATCAGTGCATTTTTATAGCACTGATCGCTGTATAAATGTCAATGGTCCCAAAACAGTGTCAAAAGTGTCCGATCTGTCCGCCGCAATGTCGCAGTCACGATAAAAAATTGCAGATCGACGCCATTACTAATAAAAAATAATAATAATAAAAATGCCATAAATTTATCCCCTATTTTGAAGACGCAAAAACGTTTGCGCAAACCAATCAATATATGTTTATTGCGTTTTTTTTTTTTTTTTATCAAAAATATATAGAGTAATAAATATTGGCCTAAACTGAGGAAGAAATTCGTTTTTTTATATATTTTTGGGGGAATAATTGTTATAGCAAAATGTAAAAAATATTGCTTTTTTTTCAAATTTTTTTTGTTTATAGCACAAAAAATAAAGACCGCAGAGGTGATCAAATACCACCAAAAGAAAGCTCTATTTGTGGGAAAAAAAGGACGTCAATTTTGTTTGGGTACAATGTCGCACGACCATGCAATTGTCAGTTAAAACTACACAGTGCGATATTGCAGAAAAGGGCTTGGTCAGGAAGGGGGTAAATCCTTCCGGGGCTGAAGTGGTTAATAGCTAACAGCTCACCCCTGCTATTGCAAAGGATTTCAACAAGGAAACAGTGACCAAAATCTCAAGGTCAGCAGAAGATCTGTAATTAAAAAAGCAGTGAAAAAGTTAGGTTGCAGTAACTTATGCCAATCCTCTTGCTAATTCCATCTAACAGTTCTTGTGCATAAAAACTGTTGTAAGTCCTTTGTATCCTATAATAGCAATAAGTAGACATGTGCATAAAAACTGTTGTAAGTCCTTTGTATCCTACAATAGCAATAAGTAGACATGTGCAATTCGTTTCATTCCGAATTCTTTTTTAACAAATTTCAACAAATTCGTTAATTCGGAAATATCCGAATTAATGGAAACCCGTTTAACTAATTTTTCTGAATATTCGTAAATTTGAATATTCGAAAATTTGTAAATTCCTACATTCGTAAATTCATACATTCGTAAATTCATATTTTCGTAAATTCGTACATTCATACTTTCGTAAATTTGTACATTCGTAAATTTGTACATTCGTACATTCGTAAATTTGTACATTCGCACATTCGTAAATTCGTAAATTAGTAAATTAGTAAATTAGTGAATTCTTAAATTCGTAAATTTGGAAATATGAAATAATAATTAACTAATAATAACTTAACTATTACTAACTGTTAAATTATAGGTATTGTAATTTCCTTTCAAATTTGGCTGTTAGTGAACGTAACATATACAAATTTATCTGAAGTTACGAATAATCGGAAATAACAAATGCCGTATCCAAACGAATGGAACATAATGAATTAATAATAATAAATAACAATAGGCGTGGCTACGCAGCGCATGTAGACGGTCGCACATCTCCTCTGCTCCGCCGAGAATCCGAGCAATAATCCTTCTAATCGCACATCCTAACCAGGTGACAAGCCCGGAACGATCCACAACATACCTGCAATCGTAGCGACCTGCCCTATCACTCAGCAGCCAGTCGGGAAACATGCCAAAACGGGGCAAAGACACAGGAGGCCTTCATGCTGATCAGTCCCAAGATGGCACCCTGCCACAGTGCTCACAGAAGGAGAAATACAAGGAGGCGGCCCAGAAACCTCCAAGGAGCTGCAGTCTCCCCCATCTGACCCTGGTGAGGAGGAGGGGGGCTAGCTTGATACGGATGACACAGTCCCACTGGAAGATGCCAACGGATTGTCTCCGGACTGGACCGCAGTGAGTACACCCCGGGATTTATTTAATGGATCCCAGGCACCCTCTCCACCACCAGATAACGCTGAGCCCACCCTGGGAGACATCTTCTCAGCAGTGACTACCTGCAATATGTCCATCTCTACATTAACAAATGAAGTGAAAGGGATCAAAGCTGAAATTTCATTTGTGAGACAGGACATGCAAAAACTGAGAGAGCGCACAGCTGCCATAAAGGGCAGGGTGAGTGCGATTGAAGATGACATAGCACCCATGCAGAGAGATCTCAAGTACAATTGCCATCTCACAGACCAACACGCAGCCCGCCTCGATGATTTGGAAAATCGCATGAGGCGAAACAACATCCGTGCCTTGGGCATCCCTGAACGGGCGAAGGGTAAAAACTCGGTCACTTTTATTGAAAACTGGCTGACTGCTACATTCAGCAAGGAAGCCTTTTCCCCTCTCTTCGCAGTCGAACGGGCACACAGGGTCCCATCCCGCCCGCTACCTCCGGGCAACCATCCCCTGGCATTCCTTTCTAAATTACTCAATTATAAGGACAGGGACCCCATCCCTTCTAAGGCCAAGACCATGGGAGGTACGCTGGCTATAGACAACTCCAAGATATCCTTGTTACCCGACTTTTCTGCTGAGCTGCAGAAGCAACGCGCAAAGTTCATTGATGTAAAGATTGAGGGAATTCAACTTGCCATATGCTATGCTGTATCCCGCCCGACTTCGGGTGGTCGCACTTGGGGAAACCCACTTCTTTGACCATCTTATCTCGGCGGCACAGTGGTTGGATCGGGAGGACAGGGCACTTAAATCTAATAGGCCGCAGCGTGGCAATCCAGCCTGAGAGATGATTTATACGCCATTTACAAGTGGTCCCGGTCTGGCCTCCCCTTACTACTGGTGGCCTAAAGATTGGGTCACTGGATCCCCCCTTCTTTGATCTCCCCCGGTTGTTATTTTTTTTTCTTTTTTCTGCATATTTTACCTACAGCAGACTGTTCATTTATTCATATCTATAGCCAAGGCGGCCAAAGGAGAACATTCACACTGCCTACTACCCACATAGAGGGGTGCTCGGCACCCGCCGCGGATGTGAAACCCCTGCAAGAGCTAACCTCATGTTTAACCGGGAGTTTCTACTGCCTCCCCCACCCCCACAGCAGTTACATGGGAACAGTTATGCCCCGTACACACGGTCGGATTTTCCGATGGAAAATGTCCGATCGGAGCGTGTTGTCGGAAATTCCGACCGTGTGCTCCATCGGACATTTTCCATCGGATTTTCCGACACACAAAGTTGGAGAGCAGGAGATAAAATTTTCCGACAACAAAATCCGTTGTCGGAAATTCCGATCGTGTGTACACAAATCCGACGGACAAAGTGCCACGCATGCTCAGAATAAATAAAGAGATGAAAGCTATTGGCCACTGCCCCGTTTATAGTCCCGACGTACGTGTTTTACGTCACCGCGTTTAGAATGATCAGATTTTCCGACAACTTTGTGTGACCGTGTGTATGCAAGACAAGTTTGAGCCAACATCCGTCGGAAAAAATCCTAGGATTTTGTTGTCGGAATTTCCGAACAAAGTTCGACCGTGTGTACGCCCTATAAGTGTTGCAGCCAAATTGGCTGAGAGCCAAGTTGGCTCCTCAAGTTATTCCATATGATATGATCAACTGTAACTTCAAGGTTTACTATTATATTTGCCTCTACTCTGACCCACTAGAATATCGTCCTATGCTATCCAGGAAACTGGACTGTGTACGAATTGCTTATTATGCACATGGTAATAACTGCATGCATATTACAGGTTATTCTTCTTTTGGTATGGTCGTATTTATCACCAGGGCCCCTCAGAGGGCTTTTCTGATCCTGACACTGTCTCAGATATGTCAGAGTGGCAGTTAAACTAACCATTCTGACATGGATTGTCAGTGAGCTGGGCACTCCGGTAAAAAGGATGGCGGTCCTTAGACATATTAGATTAATGGACGCTGATATAATATGCCTACAGGAGACCCACTTCTTT
This sequence comes from Aquarana catesbeiana, assembly GCF_042186555.1. NCBI lineage: Eukaryota > Metazoa > Chordata > Amphibia > Anura > Ranidae > Aquarana > Aquarana catesbeiana. Next base: position 449,788,668 of record NC_133326.1, on the reverse strand, counting down.
GCAGAGCCAACCCCTAGTTTACGGCCTCACTTATATGATAATCAATTTCATGCCACTTACTTCGCATACTCTAGCAGAGTGAGCATACTAATACGGAAGGGTACTCAGTTTCATTGTTCTAAAAAACGTATAGATCCGGCATGCAGGTATGTATTCCTGTTGTGTACAATCCATGGTTTAACCTGCATTTTGGCCAGTATATACATACCGCCACCGTACTCATCAGAGGTTCTCAAGTGCCTGGCAAGATTTGTGGCACAATACCCGGAGGTACCCCTGCTGGCAGTAGGGGACTATAATAACTATTTAAATCAGTTCAAAGATAAACTGCCTATTCCCGTTGCTGCCACGTATCGGGATGAGGGTCATACGCCCTTTGCCAGAGTGCTTGGGGAGCTGGGACTGGTGGATGTATGGAGGTGTAAGCATTCAGATGACAAGAAATACTCATGTTACTCGGCCTCACATGGAGGTTTATCCAGGATAGATCTGGGACTAGGTAATGACAAAATGGTACAACTAGTTACAGACTCAGGATACGTAGATAGACATATTTCCGACCACTCCTCATTTTGGATAACCATCTCACTGCCAGATTTTGGAAAATCAACCCTTTCTGGCTGTCGCTGTTCCCTGAGCCAGACCCAATAGGGAATTTGCTTAAACTCTTCCTGCAGGATAATATTGGAACTGCCAGATTGGGGATGGTGTGGAATGCAGCGAAGGCCTTTCTAAGGGGACAGCTCATTAAGGCGATAACACGCATGAAAACAGACACTAAAGCCTGGGAAACAACAGTGAGAGGAATGGTCACCGAAACGGTGGACAATTACACTAGTAACCCCACAGAGGACACTAAGAGAGCGTCTAGGGGCACAGTCAATGTCTAGGCAACTTGCATTGCAGTTGGCGGAAAATAAACTTTTTTTCTGCAACAATCGCATTTTGAAGAAGGAGAGGCGACTGGGCACATGCTGGCAGTAATGGCGCGTGCACAACAGTCCTCCTCCCTTATTTCGGCCATCTGCGATGATCAAGGAACAGTGCGATCCTCCACCTCAGACATAATAAAAGTCTTCAGGGATTTTTATGCTGATCTGTATACTTCCAAGGTAGGACCCACTGAAACGGCAATAGAAGATTCCTTATGGAAGTGTGAGCTCCCCAGCTTACCAGTAGAAGATAGGACCATGCTTAACGCACCCCTAACAGAAGAGGAATTAGCCATCGCCTTATCTCAATCTCAAAACAATAAATCACCAGGTATGGATGGCCTTCCTTCTGAAATATACAAACGCTATGCCAGTACCCTACTTCCCACCTTACTGAAGGTTTATAATGAGGCGTTTAGGGAGGGGTCTTTGCCTGATTCCATGAACGAGGCGATCATCATTGTCCTACTGAAGCCAGGCAAGGATGCAGGCTCCCCTGGCTCATACAGGCCCATATCATTGTTGACGTCTGGCATTAAATTACTAGCCCGGATGTTAGCAAACAGACTGGCCAAAGTAATTCACAAGATAGTACACAGGGACCAATCTGGGTTCATCCCCACGAGATCCACGGCCCAAAATATAAGAAGGCTTTTTCTGAATCTGCAGCTTCCAGTAGACAATACAGGCAATAGGGCGATCTTTTCGCTGGATGCAGCTAAGGCCTTTGACAGTGTTGAGTGGCCTTACCTGTGGAAGGCGTTGCAGAGCATGAGACTAGGCGACACTTTTATCAAATTGGTTAGACTTTTATATGCCGCGCCCACTGCTAGGATAAAAATAAATAGGGAACTTTCAGAACCCTTCCCATTATTTAGGGGCACCAGACAGGGGTGCCCTCTATCACCCCTGCTGTTTGCCCTGGCCCTGGAACCTTTAGCAGCAAAAATTCGGGGGGAGGCTAGTATTGTAGGATTTCAAAGGGGCATGGGTACAGATACCGTGTCACTATATGCGGATGATACCCTACTTTACCTGGGTGACACACAGGATACAGTGTTGATGCCACTTGATCCCATAGACATCCCACTGCCGCCCTGTGCAGCGACAGTACAGATAGTGAACTCATTTCGCTATCTGGGCATTCAAGAAACTCCAGACCCATCTACCTATATTAATCTGAATTTAGTACCCCTCCTAAACAGATTTCGTGAAAAATGTAGTGCCTGGTGTAAGCTGCCTTTATCAGTAGTTTGTAGGATAAATCTTATAAAAATGGTATGGGCACCACAATTACTATATATATTTAATAATTCCCCAGTGTGGATACCTAGGAGATGGTTTGACAGAATCGAGTCTCAATTTAGAGAATTAATATGGCGCAAAAAATAGCTAGGATAAGATTACCAACATTACAATATAATAAGGAAGAAGGAGGGCTTGCGTTCCCTCATCCCAGGACTTATTACCTTGCATCCCAGCTACAACAACTGTGAGGCTGGGGATTGCTAGACCCGAATGACCCTATTCGTAGACTATTGGAAGTAGTAGGTGAGAATACATCAGCATTGACAGGGCTTGAAGCAGGTTACATGCATTTATACACTGAGGCCCCCACGGTTAAATTACTGAATACATTGTGGTCCTACATCAAAAAATTACTGGATATAAAAGGTTTCTTAACCCATACACCCCTATGGCATAACAGACAATTTAACCACTTCAGCCCCGGAAGGATTTACCCCCTTCCTGACCAGAGCGTTTTTTGCGATTCGGCACTGCGTCGCTTTAACTGACAATTGCGCGGTCGTGCGACGTGGCTCCCAAACAAAATTGACGTCCTTTTTTTCCCACAAATAGAGCTTTCTTTTGGTGGTATTTGATCGCCTCTGCGATTTTTATTTTTTGCGCTATAAACAAAATAAGAGCGACAATTTTGAAAAAAACGCATTATTTTTTACATTTTGCTATAATAAATATCCCCCAAAAATATATAAAAAAAACATTTTTTTCTTCAGTTTAGGCCGATCGTATTCTTCTACATATTTTTGGTAAAAAAAATCGCAATAAGCGTTTATTAATTGGTTTGCGCAAACGTTATAGTGTTTACTAAATAGGGGATAGTTTTATGGCATTTTTATTAATAATTTTTTTTTTACTAGTAATGGCGGCGATCAGCGATTTTTATTGTGACTGCGACATTATGGCGGACATGTCGGACATTTTTGGGACCATTGTCATTTATACAGCGATCAGTGTGATTAAAAATGCACTCATTACTGTGTAAATGACACTGGCAGTGAAGGGGTTAACCACTAGGGGGCGGGGAGGGGTTAAGTGTGTCCTAGGGAGTGATTACTAACTGTAGGGGGATGGGCTGTGTGGGTGACGTCACTGATCTCTGCTCCGATGACAGGGAGCAGAGATCGAGTGACACTTGTCACTAGGCAGAACGGGGAGATGCTGTTTACAACGGCATCTCCCCGTTCATCCGCTCCGTGAGGCGATCGCGGGTATCCCCGCGGCGATCGAGTCCGCGGGACCCGCGACCCGACTCACGGAGCTCCCGGACGGCGCGCGCGCGGCGGCGCACACGCACGAGCACGGCGGGAAATTCAAATGGACGTCCATTTGCCCAGCCGTGCCGCTCTGCCGACGTACATCGGCGTGCGCCGGTCGGCAAGCGGTTAAGGAAAAACTGAAACTAAAAGGATTTAAGATCTGAGAAGAAGCAGGCATAAAGTACATCTCACAACTATAACATGACAATATCCTCAAATCGTTTAGTGAGCTTCAAATTGAGTTTGGGATTCCTCGTTATAATTTCTACAAATATCTGCAGCTACGCCACGCCATACAAACACAAGAAAAATCTGTCACGCTACAACAAACAGACCATATGATCATACCAAATATTCTCATGGATGACGTCAAGAAGGGCATGATCTCTAGATGTTACAATACCCTCCTTGCCCAGATACAAGACCCCGCTAAACTGCCCTGTAGACAACGGTGGGAATCAGATATAGGAGAGATTGATGGGGAGAGCTGGGGGCTTTGCCTTTCGAACGCTCCGGAGGTGTCAGTATCAGCATCCCAGAAACTTTCTCATCTATATCTAATACACAGAGCTTATAGGACTCCTTTACAGCTTCACAAATGGGGAGTCAGGGACTCTCCCCTCTGTCTGAAATGTGAACGGGCCCACGGTGATCTCCTCCATATGGTCTGGAAATGCCCTAAACTTTTCAGATATTGGAGGGAGATCTTAGACACGATCTCTGAAGTATATATGGTACCTATAGCAAGGGACCTGGTTGTCTGTATATTAGGAGCAATAGATGATGAGGTAATGCCCACACACACTCCTACAGCAGTCCTAAGGTTATTGTATGTAGCACCAAAGCTAATCGCCCAATTGTGGATCACTCCAAGGGTGCCCACCAGGGGACAATGGGTAGATAGTGTTAATAAACTATTAATCAAAGAAAAACTTGCATATCAACACAGGAAGGTTCCACAAAAATTCTATTCAATATGGCAAGCATGGCTAGATGTCCCTGGTTTGGCCCCTCATCAACTGATCAAAGATAGATTACTCTTAGGGTAACTATAAGTTCAACGGGCCACATTGGAACTATACTACACAGAGAACATAATGTGCACAGGTTGACACTGATATTGTCAGAGGTCAGAGTATTTTAAATAAAACAAACCTATAGCCGAGACTTGAAAGAATATAAGCACTATATAGGTTAACTACAAATTATATATTTCTTTTTTGTCTTCTTTTATTCATTAGTTAATTGTTGTACTTATTCACTGCAATTAAATATTGTAGATGTCAAATGCTATAATCTTACACTTCAATGGATACAGTAATACTATAATTCATGCGATCCGTTCTTACTGGTATGCATACGCATATTCTGTATGATTTAGATTCTGTGATGGATTTTCCATTGTACGGTAAAAGTGTAATGTGATACATATCTCTTTGTATTGTTTGTTGTTTCTTTTTCTTTGAACAATAAAAACTTTTTTTTCCGATTTAAAAAAAAAATAAATACAGTAAATAACAATAATAATAACAACTTTTTATTATTATTTACTATTAATTTGTTCCGTTCCATTTGTTTAGATGCAGCATTCGCTATTTCGGATACATTTGTATTTGTTACTTTCACTAACAGCCAAATTTGAAAGGAAATTACAATACCTATAATTTAATAGTTAGTTACTATTTCAGATTTTCAAATTTTCGGGTTTTTGGATTTTCAAATTTCGAATTTACAGATTTACAAATGTACGAATTTACGAATATACGAATTTCCTAATTTACGAATGTACGAATTTACAAATGTACAAATTTACAGATTTACGAATGTACAAATTTACAAATGTACGAATTGCGATCATAAACAATGACCCGAAAAACAAAAACAAAAAAATAAACGAATGAAACGAAAACGAAATAATTTTTTGGCAGTGCACATGTCTAGCAATAAGGATAATATTATAATTCATATGTTGCAACAGTGGTACATCAAGAGGCTTGAGCAGGTCTTCCCCATCTGATCCAGACTAGGGGTGAGATTCAGATTCATATCCGAGATAGCAAGCAATTGTTCTGCAAGTTTGAAAATGACTAGCTAAGCTATTGCTAGACTTGCCAGGCTTCACAAGTTTGTTGCACAATTGCAGCAAGTCTGCATTGCATGACTCCAGGTCAACTTTCTTTGCAAACATTCTGCAAGTCTGCTGCCAGTTCTGGTTCAGTTTTATTGTGCAATAGTCATCCCACTACAGGGGTTTTCATGCTGTAGATTTGTAGAGCTCTTGCTGTAGATTCACCAGTGCAACATTGCTATTGCTAGAGACTTGAAAAAACATATTTGCTACAAATTGTAAAAGTGTCAACTAGAACTTGTGCTTCAAGTGCTCTGTAAGTGTACAACTTGCCAGTGAAAATGTGCAGTTAACAGACTTACAAATTTAACACTGCCACAAATTTCTTGCAAGTTATTCTTGCTATCTGAGATAAAGATGAATTTGAGGCCAGTTTCCAGGAATATAATTTTACTCACCCAAATTTTCTTCCTCCCCACCAACATAAAAGTTAGAGATATAGCTGAACAAAAACAAACATGACAGGCAGAAATAAATGCAGAGGCAGTGGAGCTGGATGTGGAGGTAGTAAGGGGCAATTCTCTATGTCTTGAGGTCAGTTTTTTTTGGTATCACGTGCAGCAGTGGATTAGCATGCTTCTTTCATTGCAGCTAGTGTAGAAGATCAATACTAAGGGCCGGTTCACACTGGTCCGACAAGTGCTCTGACTTTGAGATCCATACCAGACCTTTATCTGAGGATGCAGCCTGACAGACCAGGAAAGGGGGGGACGAACAAGCACCCCCCCTCCTGAATCATACAAGGCCACATGCCCTCAACATGGGGGGGTTGGGTGCTTTGGGACAGGGGGGCTCTGCCTCCTCCACCCCAAAGCACCTTGTCCCCGTGTTGATGGGGACAAGGGTTTCTTTCCCACAACCCTGGGCAGTGGTTGTGGGAGTCTGCAGGCAGGGGGGCTTATCAGAATCTGGAAGCCCCCTTTAAGAAAGGGGGCCCCCATATCCCGGCCCCCCTTATGTGAATGAGTATAGGGTATTCACCTAAAAAAAAAACTGTGTAGTGTAACAAAAAACATGAGGCAATTTTTGACAAGTCCTTTATTAAAAATTACTAATGTCACCCAATGTAGATCCAGCGTCAATCACAATGTCTTCCTTCCGCCACCGGAAAAAAAACACTCCTCCTCCAACGCTGGCTCCCACCATTCTGTCACCTTCCATGTCTGACAGTTCTTATATAGCTATGGGGTGTGACCATGCAGTGATGTAACCCAGAGACCCCACCCCTTGTGACATCACGGACCTGTGCATGATGGGTCTGTGATGTCACAAGGGGACGTTATGTCAGCACATTGCCATGCCCCACAGTAATAGAATAGTGGAAGCCAGCGTCGGAGGAGGAGCATTTTTTCTTTTCAGTGGGTCGTCAGCAAGCGGTGGAGGCGGCAGAGGAAGACATCGTGATTCACATTGGATCTTACATAGTTAGTCAGGTTGAAAAAAGACTCAAGTCCATTCGGTTCAACAACAAAAGAAACAAAACAAACAAAACAAAAAAAAACCCCAAATTCACAATCCTTCACCCACAGTTGATCCAGAGGAAGGCGAAAAACCCCAGCAAAGCATGATCCAATTTGCTACAGCAGGGGAAAAATTCCTTCCTGATCCCCCAAGAGGCAATTGGACTTTCCCTAGATCAACTTTACCTATAAATGTTAGTATCCAGTTATATTATGTATATTTAGGAAATAATCCAGGCCTTTTTTAAAGCAATGTACTGAGCTGGCCAGAACCACCTCTGGGTGGGAGTCTATTCCACATTTTCACAGCTCTTACTATGAAGAAACCTTTCCGTGTTTGGAGATTAAATCTTTTTTCCTGTAGATGTGAAGAGTGCCCCCTTGTCCTCTGTGATGACCTTAAAGTGAATAACTCAACACCACGTTCACTATATGGACCCCTTATGTATTTGTACATGTTGATCATATCCCCCCTTAATCTCCTCTTCTCAAGAGGGAATAGATTCAGTTCCTCTAATCTTTCCTCATAGCTGAGCCCCTCCATGCCTCTTATTAGTTTGGTTGCCCTTCTCCACACTTTCTCCAGTTCCCCATATCCTTTTTGAGAACTGGTGCCCAAAACTGAACTGCATATTCCAGATGAGATCTTACTAATGATTTGTATCTCCCTCTCTGGAGTCCATACCTCTCTTAATACAAGAAAGGACTTTGCTTGCTTTGAAAACCGCAGCTTGGCATTGCATGCTATTATTGAGCTTGTGATCTACCAAAACCCCCAGATACTTCTCCGCTATGGATTTCCCAGTTATACTCCCCCAAGTATATATGATGCATTCATATTCTTAGCCCCCAAGTGCATAACTTTACATTTATCAACATTAAACCTAATTTGCCATTTAGTTGCCCAATTAGACAGTCCATGGAGGTTGGCTTGTAAATTGGAGACAACCTGTAAGGACGCTGTTCCACTGCATAGCTTAGTGTCATCTGCAAAGACAAAAATTTTACTTTTAATCTCAGACCCTATATTTTTATAAAGATATTAAACAGTAAGGGTCCCAACACTGAACCTTAGGGTACACCGCTGATAACCTTAGACCATTCAGAGTAAGAATCATTAACCACTACTCTCTGAATTCTGTCTTTTAGCCAGTTTTCTATCCATTTACAAATTGATATTTCCAAGCCTGTAGATTTTAGTACACCACGTCCACAGCCAACCCTCTGTCCAAGGTTTGTTTGACAACTTCTGTATTTTATGAAACCATGCTGTCTGTTGCTTAAAATATTTTTTTCCAGCAAGAACTCATCCATGTGGTCTTTTATTAAACTCTCCAGTATCTTCCCGACTATAGAAGTTCTAACAGGTCTATAGTTACTTGGTAAAGACTGATCCCTTTTTAAATATGGGCAGCACATTGGCCCTGCGCCAATTCAGTGGTACCATTTCAGTCATTAATGAGTCCCTAAATATTAGAAACAGTGGCCTTGAAATGACAGATCTCAATTCTTTTAGGATCCGCGGGTGGCTGTCATCTGGTCCAAGTGCTTTATCCACCTTTATTCTGTCTAAATATTTCTGGACCATATCACTTTTGAGCCATTGTGGATCATTTGGGACTGTGTCACTACCACCCCCCATTATGGACATGAGCTCCCCCATGCTCCTTTGTATACACAGAGCTGAAGAAAATATTTAATAAATTTGCCTTTTATTTGTCCCTACTCACCCACTCTAGATTATTTTGTAAAGGGCCTACATGCTCATACCTGACCTTTTTACTATTAATATATTTTTTGGGGTTTGTCCTATGTTTTGCAATCTGTCATTCGTTTTGAATTTTTGCGTCCTTGATTTCCTTTTTACATATTCTGTTATATTCTTTGTAACATTTAAACGTTGATAGTGTTCCTTCATTCTTATATTTTTTAAAGGCTCTATTTTTATTATTTATAGCCATTTTAACTTTGGCCGTGAGCAACATAGGTTTTATTTTTAGCCTTTTAAACTTATTGCCCATAGGAATATACTTTGCAGTTAGTTTACATACAGTCACTTTGAAGAATTCCCATTTCTGTTCTGTGTCCATTGATACCAATATTCCCTCCCAGTCTAAGTCCTGGAGAGCAGCCCTCATCCTTGGAGAATTTGCTCTCTTAACCACTTCAGGCCCAGAAGGATTTGTCCCCTTCCTGACCAGGCCATTTTTTCTGCTATGGCACTGCGTCACTTTAACTGACAATTGCGCGGTCATGCGACATTGTACCCAAACAAAATTTATGTCCTTTTTTCTCCAAAAATAGAGCTTTCTTTTGGTGGTATTTGCTCACCTCTGCGGTTTTTATTTTTTGCGCTATAAACAAAAAAGTCATCAATTTTGAAAAAAAAACACAATAATAAACGCTATAATAATTATTCCAAATTTAAAAAAAAAACACAAATTTCTTCCTCAGTTTAGGCCAATATATATTCTTCTACATATTTTTTGTAAAAAAAACGCAATAAGCGTATAATGATTGGTTTGCGTTATAAGTTATAACGTCTACAAAATAGGGAATAGATTTATGTCATTTTTATTATTATTTTTATTTTTACTAGTAATGGCGGTGATCTGCAATTTTTATCAGGACTGCGACGTTTCGGCGGATAGATCGGACACTTTTGACACTATTTTGGGACCATTGACATTCATACAGCAATCAGAGCTAAAAATAGCCACTGATTACTGTATTAATGTCACTGGCAGGGAAGGGGTTAACACTAGGGAGCGATCAAGGGGTTAACTGTGTTCCCTAGGTGTGTTCTAAGTGTAGGGGGGATGGGACTGAATAGGGGAGGAGACCGACCGGTGTTCATACTTAGTATGAACACAGGATCGGTCTCCTCTCCCCTGAGATTACTGGGATTTGTGTGTTTACACACACACATCCCTGTTCTCGTTCTGTCACGAGTGATCGCAGGTGCCTGGTGGACATCGCACCCGCCGGGCATGCGCATTGGCTCCGGGGACACACGGCCTGCTATGATGTCTTAAAGGAGCGACGTACAGCTACGGTGATTTGCGCAGCCATGCCAAGCTGCCACAGCTAGTGGTTAAAGTTAAGTGTTTTTATCCTACCCGTATGTGTTTTTTGCTTACAGCTAAATTAAATCATGTTATGGTCACTGCTACCCAGATGTTCTTTTATATGAATATTGGTAATAAGCTCTGCATGGTTTGAGATTACCAGGTTCAGCAGAGAGTCATTCCTAGTCGGGGCCTCAATAAACTGGACCATTAAATTGTCTTGTAATAGATTTATAAATTTTTGCCCTTCAACTGTCCCAGCAGTGCCATTACTCCTGTCAATCTCCTGTCAATTTTTTGAACAATCCTTTGATACATCAATCCTAATATCTTTGTGAACCTTTTTATCTTCACCAGTTCACATGATAATATTTAGTTTTAAATGCTTCACTAACAAATAGCAATCATTTTATTAATTTTTCAACATATTTATTCATTAAAGACCAGTTCACTTATTTTATATTAATAAGTTGTTTTTTTTCACCATGGTCACTCGTTGTGGTTGATAATATTTGCCCAATCTCTTGTATATGTACATATATCTGTTTTAATTGAGTATTCAATTTTCCAGGAGATAGCTGCATTTATAACTTTATTCACTTTTTTTCAACTAATTTGTTTTTTAACTAGTTTGTTTTTTCACATCACCTGCACATTGGTTTGAGCAAATGCAGAAAAACCAATATATACACCCAGGAATATTAAAGGGGTTGTAAAGGTAAAAAATTTTTCACCTTAATGCATTCTATGCATTAAGGTGAAAAAACTTCTGACAATACCGCCGCTCCCAGCCCCCCCGTTTTACTTACCTGACGCCTTGAAAGTCAGCTTCTCGTTCCCGACATCTATTCCTCCGCTCCCCCTGGCCGCTGATTGGCTACAGTGGATGGATTGGAAGCAGCGCAGCCATTGGCTCGCGCTGCTGTCAATCACATCCAATGACGCGGCGCGCTGGGGGGCGGGGCCGAGTGATACAGTGAGCGGCTATAGCCGCCGGCTGTATCACGGGAGCGCGCCCGCAAGCACTAACCACCATGCGAGGGAGCTTGCATTAAGGTGGTTAATGCTTGCGGGGAGGAGCTGAAACAGCCGCCGAGGGACCCCAGAAGACCAGGTTCGGGGCCACTTTGTGCAGAACGAGCTGCACAGTGAAGGTAAGTATAACATGTTTGTTATTTTAAAAAAAAAAAAAATTTACCTTTACAACCCCTTTAATAGCCCAGTCATGAATAGAATGAAGCCAAGATTCAGCAATACCAATTAGATCATAGTTCTCCTTGTACACCAGAGCCAACTCACCTATTTTGCTTGGCAGACTTCTGGCATTGGTGAACAAACACTTTAACTTATTGTCACAGCTTGCAAACTTATGTTGCATATTTTTAGTACAAATAGTACCATTTCCAATTGTTGTTTGTAACATAGGAACCTTCATATATAATAGATAGTAAGAACTACCAACCCGCGCAAATGGAAGCTGGTTAAACTAATATAGATTAAGGAGCAGCACGTTATAATGGTGATAAAAAATGAAAAACAATAATTAATTGCAAACCACGCTCCCTGTGATGTGCAAGTGCAGATGGCACACTCTAATGTAAACAAAGTAAATGTAGTATAAATATATAGTGTCAATAGTGATACTCATAGGTAAATATCACCTAAGTGAATAATCAAACATCAAAAATTGAAAAATCAAAAACAAAACTGTCTGCTGTACTTTCCTTTGATTATAATTTGGATTGTATATAGAAAGTGTATTGGACTCTGATTAATTGGCAGAGAATCAGGGGAACTTTAATCCTGTTAAAGCTGGATTGCAGAAGTGCAATACAGGTACTTTGTTTTATATGAGGTGATTGTTTACTTGTCCTAAATATTTTATACTGTATATCATTCAGGTTTAGGTAGATTTTCAGCAGATTTATCCTTATAGAGGTATTTAATTGTAAATGCACTATACCCTTTTACCCACTTTAGGCCCCTTTCAGACGGGTGTTCCAAACCATTTTAGAATCCACCACCGGCAGGATCCTAGCTTGGCTAGATTTTTTGGGATTGACAAGCTGGATGCTGATTGGAGGGGAGGAAATATGGTTCAGAGAATATCAAAAAACGAAACAGAATTGATTTATCGATTGAACACACTTACTCCGGCAGGTATCAATGTTGACATCGATTTGAATTGTTATTTGTCCAATTATTGATCTATATTTATACTGGTTGTGAAGGGGCAATCCATTCCGGTTCCATCCCTTTATATTTATATTTATATTTCCTTTTATATTTCCTTTTATATTTCCTTTTATTCCCTCCAAATTTAGGTATAAATTTAGATTTAAAATTTAAGTTTAAGTTGATTTATTTAATTTAATTTCATTTTATCTTATTTATGTATTTTATTGTATTTATGCATCCTGATTTATTCATTTTATCCAGTTGCGTAATCTGGCATCTATTCACTAGATGGCAGTTTAGATACCGTAGGAATTTTTTAACCGTATTCTACTTGCTGGCCACAAGATGGCAGTGTTATCTTTAATTTTATCTTTCAATTTTGGTTAATCCCTCTGTAAGGCGGGATGTCACCGGATTGAAAGCCTTTGATTGATGTGTGTATTTAAGGAGGCGGCGTGCCCGTTCGTGCAATCCCTGATGATGTCAGAACGCACTGACGAAACCGGACGGACGCACCGAATGTGACACGCCATTTCCGTTGGCAACGTAGTTTGTTTGTTTGTCCGCACGAACCCACACGTGGGTGATGCGGTTTTTAGCTTTTTTTTAGCCTGTCCAATAAATTTTGGCATACTTCACAATTCATCTTTTCCCCATACATGGCATTAATGGTCTTTAATGACCCAACTCTATCCGGGAGTTTGTTTGCATGCATCTAAGCAGCTACAGTGTTACCTGAGTTACCTGAGTTCCAGCACCTGAACAAAGCCGTGATCGTGTGGAGCTTCCTTGGCTGTTCTTGAAGCGTTCTTTGACTCCTGTCATGGGAGTCACCACAATCTGGTGAGTAGGCTGTGTGGCCGGTGATGGTGGTGGATTACTGTTGTCTGATGCCTTGTTGAAACCCAGGAGGATTCATCCAGGAGTCCGATTTCAACATTATTTGAACACTTTTTAAAATTTTTGAATATAATTTTTGAATTTAATTTTTTTGAACTCATTTTGAATTTGAACTGTTTTGTTTCACTTGTTTTGTTTTTGATTTTTCAATTTTTGATGTTTGATTATTCACTTAGGTGATATTTACCTATGAGTATCACTATTGACACTATATATTTATACTACATTTACTTTGTTTACATTAGAGTGTGTCATCTGCACTTGCACTTCACAGGGAGCGCGGTTTGCAATGAATTATTGTTTTTCATAGGAACCTTCATATCATCTCATATCAAAGCCCTCCCCCCAACCAATAGGAGCTGACCCCTGTCTGACCTGTCTGTCCCATTATAATCTAATTCACCCTCCCCCAACAATTCTAGTTTAAATACTCCTCCAGCCTTCCCAAAAACCTCTCCCCCAGCACAGTAGACCCCCTTTCATTTAGGTGCAAACTATCTTTAGCATATAGGTTGCACCACAATTAAAAAAGTTAGCCCAGTGCTCTAAAAACCCAAATCCCTCCTCCTTACACCAGGTATTTAGCCATGCATTGAGCTCTCTAATCACCCCCTGTCTTTCCTGTGTTGCGCATGGCACAGGCAATATTTCAGAGAGTATCACCTTTGAGGTCCCTCCCTTCAACTTGCAGCCTAGTTCTTTAATATGGTTCATAAGGAGCCTCCACCTTCCATATATTCTGTCATTGGTTCCAACGTGGACCAAGACAGCTGGGTCATGCCCAGCCCCTTCCAGTAATTTTTCAACCCAGTTCACCACATGCTGAATCCTGGCACCAGGGAGACAGCAAACCACTTAGTTGAGGAAATCCTGGCTACAAATTATTCTATCAGTCCTTCGGATTATAGAATCCCCTATTACCTCCAACTGTCTAGGCCTACCTGCACTACCCTCACCACCCCTACTAGATGGGCTGCTATCTCGGCTGTTAGGGGGAGCAGTAACCTCTAGGGCTGCCACCTCTGAGCTTGATACCCCCACATCTGCACCCAACTTGGCAAATTTGTTAGGGGGCACAAACCCAGGGCTGGCCTTCCTTTCCTTCCTTTTCCATCTTCCTGCCTGATAATCCTGACTTACCCCTCCACCCTTCCTATTAAGCCCACTAGCCACCTGCTCAGTGAGCAGAGGACCCCTTTCAAGGTTGCCCAGTGTTGCAATTTGCTCCTCTAGATCTCTAATGTGAGCTTTCAGAAGGGCAACCTGCTCACATCTGTTACAGCAGTATCCATCCTAGAGCTGTTGCGCCATTGTTGTATACATGTGGCACACTGTACACTGCACAAAACCTTCAATCTTGCTAGCCCCCATTTCAAAATCCATACCAGACCGAAGGGTCGAATTCATTGAAGTTGGACCTGAAGTTGCAGGACAAAGTCGGAACGAAAGTCGCGCAACTTTCGTGTCAGATCAATGTGAACACAGCCTTATACCATATTCCACTCTACATTTAGACTTGTTGGGACTGCAACCCCTGGCAGTCAAAGTGTAACATTACATAAAGCATTAAGTCATCCTCCAAACCTTTTTATAGGTCTCCCTCAAAGTCATGAGAAAAGGACCCTCTCTTTGCTCTACCTTTTTTGGTTTGAAATAGTAGTGCCTGATCTTCCAAACCTTTTTCTGTTAATAATAGCTTGATTAGTAGCCTTACAAATTGCCATAATTGACAATCAGTATTGTTGACTGCAATGCAATTCCCTTGAAAATTCAGATTTGAAGAACATTTTTTGGGGTTTGCCCATTTGTGGGGATTTGAATCTTGTCATATTGGCTCATCAGTGCTAATCCAGGCCCCAGTAGAGAAAAATGGTTAAAAAAAAATAAAATATAAATCAATAAATCACTGAATAAAAATAGAAATATTCCCTCTCCCCATTAGTCCCCAGGTTCCAGCAAATAGGTTGGATACACTGGATATTGATTCTGTTTTGGGGCTGTGTGAGTTTTGGAAAATTACAATAAAATGCACTTTATTTCTATTTTTCCCCTATTTCTAACTACTTAAAACCTAGGAAATTAAAATATATACATTTAAATTTGCTACCAATTCAAAACCTAATCGTTACCCCAAAAAATACAAAATACATTAGAGTACAATCTACTCCATCAAAAAAAATATTAGGCGGGGAAATTAGAAATTTCTTAAAAAGTATCTTGTGGAAACAGGAAAAAGGTTCTGGCACTGATGTGGTTAACAAAAAATATTACGCCGATAAAAATATTATGCATAGGCAAAAGAGTAACTGCAGAGGGACTTGTTTTGTTATGCATATAAAATTTTTAATAAATATTACATTTAAAAAAAATAGATACATATACGTATAAATAAATACTGTGCAAAATATATAAATAACACAGATAAATAAATATATATATATATATATATATATATATATATATATATATATATATATATATATATATATATATATAAAAGGAATTTAACGTTTTTGTGAATTAAAGTATTGGAAAATATCTGTCAGTCTGTCCCAGAACACAGTCGCATTCACTTTTATCATTTGTCCACAGGGCTGGTATGCAGATTTCTAGAAGAACAAACCAGTAAAGAAATTTAATATTGGAATGAAACAAATCCTGATGCATAATAAATATATATTCAGTATAACTACTTGACATGTTACTTTTATGATTGAACTCCAGGCAAGCAGTTACAGTAAATACGTAGTTGAGATACATTCTGTATATGTGATCTGTTTTGTATTTTATAGGATTTGTAATCCTGTGCAGCCAATTTTGTTATCCTGAAACTCCTACCAGATGGTCTAGCCACGGTCTTTTCTATCTAAACTGCAGTTGCGCAATAGATATTGTTCTAGCACATACATCAGTCTGCTTATTAAACAGTGAAACATATCTTCCCAACCTTCTGAAATGGGAGAGAAGGACACCTTCAGCACAAAATATTTGACACAGGACATTACCCTCTCCACACCCCTGATGACACAGCCAATGACAAACTAAATTGCATTCTATATTTTTTCTTTATATTAGAATTTAAAATTATAACCAATACAAAAATCTGAATGAAGGATTAAAGTATAATGTAAGAAAAAAACTTGTCAGTTAAATAGTACTTTTATTATACAGATCTTTATACAGAGCTAAAAGATATTTGTGGATGAATGTGTGACTGAGAAAAGCATAGCACCGAATTGATGAGGCCGTTTCTCGGCTTCCTTACCCTATAAACATGTTCAGAAAGGATTTTGCAAAGCAACAGAGCCTGAGTAAAGCTGCAGGGCTTAGAATTATGCTCTTCTGAGGATTTGGCTGCATACACATTTTGAGTTTCTGTGAACATGTTTGTGCTCGTTTTTACACCACAGGCATAGGGCAGCCTATTGATTTCAATGGGCTGTCCTACATCTAACAAACACAGCAAAGCAGCTAATGTCCTTTTTTGAACATTGAGTGCAACAAACGTGCATCTTTTTTGCCATTTTTGGGGTGCCATTAACCATTAATTGCAATGCAAGTACGACAAGCATTTTTCTTGCATTTCGTAAATGCAAGTGGAATTATGCTCTTTTACGAGTGTTCATGAAACACCAAAGCGTGAATGAGGCTTACAAAAAAAATAAAGCTAAATAGTCATACTACACTGCTACTTATACTAGCATTTAATAATACATTTAACATTTTGATTGATGTACGGACCTGGCATTTTTATATACACTATATTACCAAAAGTATTGGGACACCTGCCTTTACACGCACATGAACTTTAATGGCATCCCAGTCTTAGTCCGTAGGGTTCAATATTGAGTTATTGAGTTATATTAAATTTCTTTACTGGTTTGTTTGCAGCTATAACAGCTTAAAATCTTCTGGGAAGGCTTTCCACAAAGTTTAGGAGTGTGTCTATGGGAATGTTTGACCATACATCCAGAAGCGCATTTGTGAGGTCAGGCACTGATGTGGAAGAGAAGGCCTGGCTCGCAGTCTTCGCTCTAATTCATTCTAAAGGTGTTCTATGCTGCAAAGGGTGGGCCAAGTTAATATTGAGCCCTATGAACTAAGACTGGGATGCCATTAAAGTTCATGTGCGTGCAAAGGCATGTGTCCCAATACTTTTGGTAATATAGTGTATTTCTGGCTTTCGCATTTCAATTTTCTACGATCACCAGTCAAAGATATAACATTATAAACTTATTGTATGATTTAGCAAATTTTCTCTGATGAGGTTATAATGTTTATGTTAAGCAGAATGCAAATAATTAATCTGTGCAGGGTAGTTGTCTGAAGTTTAAAGTCAAAATCAACCTTATAATGTAATTTTACATTTATTCTATCCATATTGGTGTTTCAGACTTTGGATTTGTTTGTTATAACTATTTTTTAAGTATGCATGGAAAATATAAAAACAGCAAGAACAAAAGTCATAATACAAGTAATAATAAAAGTAATAATAATAATAACCATAAAAAATCTAGTTCAGCATATAGCAGCTACAATAAAAATATAAAAAACTTACACATGACTTAACCAAGTTAGGAATTGTGTTTTTTAGAAAACGTTGAAGGTATTTATCGTTACTTTGAAGGCGCTTAGTCATACTGACAAAAGATTCTTGATAGCAGGTCAGATTATAATTAGAGGCCTAAATAAATGGAAGCAAAATTACAAATCTGAATACAATTTTCATTCAAACTGTAAAATTTAATTTTTTTATACAAATTATCAAAGCGTTTTATTTAAAAAATATGTGGAAAAGGTTTGTTGGCCATGTATAATAATTTTGTTTTAATAAAAGAAGCAACTGTTTAATTTCTTACCCTTTCCATTTAACAGAACTCTGAATAACAGATAATAAATTTGTATTCTTATGTTGCTTTTGCATGCAATGCTAAAATAAAATATATTTTACAGAGCAAAATGAAAGATGCATACTAGCATCCACTTGCCGACTGCTGCACGCCGATATACGTCGGCACAAAAGCAGCTGTGGGCAAAAGGGTGTACCTGTATGTCCCCTTTAATTGGCAGGGTTAGGGGGCGTGACCGTGCCCGCGGGACTGGTGGACTCGATGTCCGCTGGTCTCCCAGCGATCGCATCACAAAGCAGCAAAACGGGGAAGTGCCTATGTAAACAAGGCATTTCCCCGTTCTGCCTTGTGACATGACAGAGATCACTGCTCCCTGTCATTGGGAGCAGTGATCACTGTCATGTGAGTTGTAGCCCATCCCCCCCACAGTTAGAATCACTCCCTAGGACACACTTAACCCCTTCATCGCCTCCTAGTGGTTAACCCCTTCCCTGCCAGTGTCATTTACACAGTAATCAGTGCACCTTTATAGCACTGATTGCTGTATAAATTACAATGGTTCCAAAATAGTGTCAAAAGTGTCCGATGTGTCTGCCATAATGTCGCAGTCACAATAAAAATCACAGATTGCCGCCATTACTAATAAAAAATATTAATAATAAAAATGCCATAAACTATCCCCTATTTTGTAGATGCTATAACTTTTGTGCAAACCAATCAATACACTCTTATTGCAATTTTCATTAGCTAGTAGGAGGCAATTCACTCAAAACAGATCATCTTCAGTGGTTTTACTTGTGCGAAACTGCACTATAGGCATTTACTAACAAATGTAAAGGTTTAAGGTTTGAGTACCTAGATTGCCTCAATCAACTCACTACACCTATGCCATTCATACTTACTCTAACTAGATTCTCTATTCACTAAATCGCTGATCTAGACAATTTACCAGGTGGAGCTTTAATGTCCTAATGCATCATAGATCCAAATAAGATAATGGTGGTCAAAATGTGGATGATTAAAACTTTAGCCAATGTTTCTGTAAGGGAATTTATCTGTTCACCATTGGCTTGCTATTTGGAATGTAAATATACTTATTTAATATTTTACAATAATATTATTAATGTGCATTCAGCACTTTCTTACCTTAGGCATTTTAAAACAGTCACATGAATTCTAAAAAAAAAAAAAAAGTTTGTAGTTTTGATCATACAACTTCGTTAAATTCTCAATTTACATTTGAAAAGTAATTATAGAAACACATAAAAACAAGGGAGAAAAATAGTGAGACTTTAGATGAGGGATATCAATGCAGACAGTTATTGCATAGACTATAAATATATATTTTATTGATCAAATACAACTACATATGAACATTCCATATTCTGGAGATACATAATACGTTTGTAGCTAGTAAACCGTATGCAAAAGAGCTGCCATATACATACACAAGAATACACATACATAACATAAGACTATATAAAATCTAAGTACATAAATAGTATATATGAGCCAATAAAATTGAGGAATAGTAAGCCAACCTTGTCAGGGCACCCTAAAAACTCTACGCATTTCATGGCTCTTTAACATTCGTCAGGAGTTAGGTGGAAAGATACAGCTATAAATACAAAAGATTGGATTAATGAATGCTACCCATTAAAAAGGGAGAAAAAGCTGTTAGGGAGCAAAGGATCTGTACTCACAAGTGGGCTGTGAACTGTGCCCGGGGCTGAGGTGGGGTGCCCCAACCAAAGGAGAGCCCAAAGGCAGGCCAGATCGACATAAAACATTCCCTATGTGTAGAGAGTATGTAGACCCAGATTATCACTGTCTACATACTCTCTACACATGGGGAAAGTGTCATGTCGATCTGGCCTGCCTTTGGGCTCTCCTTTGGTCGGGGCGGGGCACCCCACCTCAGCACCGGGACAGACAATTTGTCTGGGGCTCCTTCTCCCTTGATATCAGCTGGAAACAGTTCACAGCCAACTTGTAAGTACAGATCATTTGCTCCCTAACAGCTTGTTCTCCCTTTTTACAGGGTAGCCTTCATTAATCCAATCTTTTGTATTTATAGCTATATCTTTGCACCTAACTCTTGACGAATGGTAAAGAGCCATAAACCGCGTAGAGTTTTTTAGGGTGCCTATCAATTTTATTGGCCCATAAATACTATTTATGTACTTAGATTTTATCTAGTCTTATGTTATGTATGTGTATGTGTATTTTTGTGTATGTACATGGCAGCTCTTTTGCATATGGTTTACTAGCTACAAACGTATTATGTATATCCAGAATAACGAATGTTCAAATGTACCTGTATTTGATTAATAAAATATATTTATACTCTATGCAATATCTGTCTGCAGTGACATCCCTCATCTAAAGTCCCACTATTTTTCTCCTTTGTTTTTATATGTATACTACGGATGGAGATTTGTCATTGTGGTGGTGGTCAGGTTACACCCATTTTTTGTTCAATTATAGAAACACATACAAATATAGGATACTTTCCAAGTACAGAGGAAAAGTGCATGGCTATAATCCAGTGTTTAAGCAGAACTCTACAGAGAAATAAACTCAACTAAGCTGAATATGACCTCCTGAATCTCACAGAGACACTCCCTATACCTCGTAAGCTGACAATCACTACCATAGTGTTTACTATTGTTTTGATGTGGCCTCTTACACACCTTCAATCAATCAATCATTATCTTTCCCTGGATTTACAACTTTAAGGCATATAGGCAGTCTTTAAGGCAGAGGAAGTCTCTTAGGGCAGTGTTTTTCAACACTGACCTCAAGTACCCCCAACAGGCCATGTTTGCAGGTTTTCCTTTATCTTGCACGGGTGCTTTAAATCAGAGTTAATGGCTTGGTATTTTGGACAGCTATTTTATCTAAGAGAAATTCCCAAAACATGGCCTGTTGGGGGTACTTGAGGACAGGGTACAACAAATCAAATCTATACCATTGCTGCAGTTAATAATGTATTCTTCACTGATGTTAATCCATCTCATAGCTAGTTACATATATGTTCCCAAATGAATATTGTGACACTAACTTTGAAAACTAACGGCTTTTTTTTTTTATAAATACTGTGTAAAGACTAGTAATATGCAGACCTAAAGAAACCACAGTGAAAACCCATCTGGGGTTAACTTGAGATGTCTTTTTTGTAAGACACCATTTTGTTGCAACAACCTAGAATTCAATAGATTGTTCCAAGATGGTGGGGTTTGTTACTGATGGTGTAAAAAATACATTTATACTTAACACAGAAAAGAAGCATCATTTTGGAAGTTGAAGGGTTTTGACAGTGGATTGTTTTAATATTACAGTAATATACAGGAATCTATAACATCTAATTTGGAAATCAGCTTGTGTTGTTGCAAGAACATTTCAAATCGCAGGTTACTATACATTTTTATACATTAGGGAGACATGTCATGAGAGAAACAAAGAAGCTACCATTTCTAAATTCAACTTCTGAAAATGCTAGTTGCCTGGCTGTCACAGTAAGTCAGTACTTTCAGTTACTGAACCAGAACTAGCATGCAATAGCAGCCATGAACTTGTATCTGTTCTGTTCAGCTGGCTCCTGGCTTAAATTTAAAAAGAATATGGGTGGTTGTATAGCCACCTGATCACTTTTACAGTACTCACAGTGTGCCACCCCCTTTCCCCCTCCGTAAGAACCCAGAACCACAAGAAATATGTTCAGGATGTTAAGTGGAGAAGACCAGGGAACATCCATATCCTGATCTCCTCTGAAGACAGAAGCCCTCAGTTCTGAATATTTCTGGTGTCAGAGCTGACATTCCCCAGATGCTCTGGCTGGGGAAGCAGCTAATCAACATGACCTGTGCTTGATTAACTGCAGTGGAGGGTAGGAGAACCTGTCACCATACAGGGGGCTTGTTAGCACTAAAGGTAAATGGAAAAAAAAATATTTTTTAAATAAAATTATTAAAAATTAAAAAAAAATTAAAAGCACCTCCATCACCTGGGCACATCCCCAAAATACAAACGTGTGCATAGAGCATGCACATTTAGAAACCAGTGATTTTGATATACATATTATATACAATAATTCTAGGTCCCTCATTTATGTTTTATGTTAAAAATTTTGGGTATCATAATTTTTTGCCATTTTGCGAGCAAGTGCAGCTATAAGGCTCGACATATCGCATATCTATTCATTGGACACTACCTCATATTTTATTTTGTACAAAAAGGGGAACTAAATTATGTTTGTGTGCAATTTTAAATTCATTCTTTCCTGAAAATATCAATTTGACTAACAGTTGCACAAATATTGTGTGACATAGAAAATTGCAATTACCTTTCTATATTCCTCTGCATTCAGGGGAAAAAAATATATATACACAGTATCTCACAAAAGTGAGAACAACCCTCATATTTTTGTAAATATTTTATTATATCTTTTCATGTGACAACACTGAAGAAATTACACTTTGCTACAATGTAAAGTAGTGAGTGTACAGCTTGTATAACAGTAAATTTGCTGTCCCCTCAAAATAACTCAACACACAGCCATTAATGTCTAAACCGCTGGCAACAAAAGTGAGTACACCCCTAAGTGAAAATGTCCGAATTGGGTCCAAAGTGCCAATATTTTGTGTGGCAACCATTATTTCCCAGCACTGCCTTAACCCTCTTGGACATGGAGTTCACCAGAGCTTCACAGGTTGGCACTGGAGTCCTTTTCCACTCCTCCATGATGACATTGTAGAGCTGGTGGATGTTAGAGACCTTGCTCTCCTCCACCTTCCATTTGAGGATGTCCCACAGATGCTAAATAGGGTTTAGGTCTGGAGACAAGCTTGGCCAGTCCATCACCTTTAACCTCACCCTCTTTAGCAAATCAGTGGTCATCTTAGAGGTGTGTTTGGGGTCATTATCATGTTGGAATACTGCCCTGCGGCCCAGTCTCTGAAGGGAGGGGACCATGCTCTGCTTCAATATGTCACAGTACATGTTGGCATTCATGGTTCCCTCAATGAACTGTAGCTCCCCAGTGCTGGCAGCACTCATGCAGCCCCAGAGTATGACACTTCCATCACCATGCTAGACTGTAGGCAAGACACACTTGTCTTTGTACCTCCCACCTGGTTGCTGCAACACAGGCTTGACACCATCTGAACCAAATAAGTTTATCCTGGTCTTGTGAGACCACAGAACATGCTTCCAGTAATCCATGTCCTTAGTCTGCTTGGCTTCAGCAAACTGTTTGCTGGCTTTCTTGTGCATCATCTTTAGAAGAGGCTTCCTTCTGGGATGACAGCCATGCAGACCAATTTGATGCAGTGTGCGACGTATGGTCTGAGCACTGACAGGCTGACCCCCTGCCCCTTCAACCTAGGCAGCAATGCTGGCAGCACTCATATGTCTATTTCCCAAAGACAACCTCTGGATATGACGCTGATCATGTGCACTCAACTTATTTGGTCAACCATATTCTGAGTGAAACCTGTCCTGTTAAACCACTGTATGGTTTTGGCCACTGTGATTCAGCTCAGTTTCAGGGTCTTAACAATCTTCTTATAGCCTAGGCCATCTTTATGTAGAGCAACAATTTTTTTTTCAGATCCTCAGAGAGTTCTTTGCCATGAGGTGCCATGTTGAACATCCAGTGAGAGAGTGAGAGCGATAACACCAAATTTAACACACCTGCTCCCCATTCACACCTCAGACCTTGTAGCCTTAACGAGTCACATGACAGAAAGAAAATGGCTAAGTGAGCCCAATTTGGACATTTGCACTTAGGGGTGTACTCACTTTTTTTGCCAGCGGTTTAGACATTAATGGCTGTGTGTTGAGTTATTTTGAGGGGACAGCAAATTTACACTGTTATACAAGCTGTACACACTCACTACTTTACATTGTAGCAAAGTGTCATTTCTTCAGTGTTGTCACATGAAAAGATATAATAGAAAATTTACAGATTTACAGAAATGTGAGAGGGGTGTACTCACTTTTGTGAGATACTGTATATATATATATATATATATATATATATATATATATATATATATATATATATATATATATACTGCACCTCCCTTCTCCCCATCCTGCACTCAGTGGGAGTCGCTCAAGAGAACATATCTGTGGGAGCCATTGGGAGACAAGCTGCCACTTGTGAACACAGAAGCTGGACATCTGTGTTTAAAAGTGATAGTGGTGAGCAAGGAGCAGCGGGCCTGAGCCAAAGGTGGTTCCACCAAGTTCCAGCTGAAAAAACGCCCTGTTTATCTATCTATCTATCTATCTATCTATCTATCTATCTATCTATCTATCTATCTATCTATCTACTTATCTATCTATCTATCTCATAAACATACATTTATTGGCATATCACATCACTGCTCACACACAGCAAAGATGAAGCTTTTTAATAACTGCATAAAGAATAAAAACTGCTGAAACCCATAGAATCCAACTAGATAGTAATATTCTTCAGTATATATCTGACTAGCTACCATGGACCACTAGCAAGGCACTCTTCCTAATCGTTTTTTGTTTTTCGTTTTACATGCTTTCTATTGCTTCTTATGAAAAAAAATAATTTTAGAACCTTTTGTAGAAAGACACAAAAATATTGGTCTGATAATGAGGTATGGTAAAACAAAATTTGCTTTTTTTAGACCTATTATTTTTAGTTTCTCTAAACACTTACACACCAGCTCCTTGCACTTGACAGCTGTAAGTCTAAGGTGCACTGTCTAAATGAGTTATTTAAATCACACCACATAGTAATCCTACAAAATTAACACCATATTCACTTGGGTTGATTTACTAAAGGAGGAGAATGCCCACTGAGCCCAGCAATGCTCCATTCACATCAACCATCTAATTGTGTGCAAGGAATATTTCCACTTTGTTCTCAGTCTTCTTGCACATGATTGGATATTCAAACTGAACAGAATGAACAGTCAGAATTCATTTTGTATCTGTCAGGCTAATCAAGAATTAACACTTTTTGGTTGGTATGAGTTATTGCACTTTAGAATTAACATCATCAAGTCTCACAATATTGCCCTGATTTAAAAAGGAACATACACTGATGCAAACTACTAATACTAGTTTCACAACTGAAATTATTTAGAACTTGTAGTTCCATAGAAAATATTGCTGTCAACAAAATGTTTTAAATTGTGATCCAGTTCTAGAATAGTATATGCAACTACTTGCTTTCAAACGAATGAAGAAAGACAAATGCATATAAACAAACAAAGATTTATGAACTTACCTGGTAATCAGCAGAAGTTTTGTTACAGGTGCATGTTATTTCCATCTGAAAAAAAAAAGGCATAATTTGTTATACTTTCAAGCATTCCATGTTATGACATTTTTATAAATGTAGTAAACCTCATTGCTATACCTTTAATGTATCCATAAATTTTAATGATGTTCTTGTTTTACATGCTCCCTCAGCAGTGCATACAATACAAAAAAGAACAGAAAATGCTAAAAGAACAGAAAAAGCCTGCATCTTTACGTTGTAGTACCAGTCCAGTGATAGTTTTCCAGTTTGTCTGAAGTGGCTTTAAATTCAACTCTTCATTTGTAATTTGCATAGTCCTACCCACAATTCCTAGGTGCAAGATTTTCCAGGTATGGTTTTTGTGTGGGAATCACTAATGTTCTTACCTTGCTGGAAAGCACTTCTAAAGATCATCAAAAAGGGGAAATCCTTTAACAACTGAAACTGTGCCCACTTTTTTTTTAGGAGTCATGCATCCTTTTTACAATGTAATTTTAGTCATCTACACAGATAGTTTATCCTTCTGGTCTGGGAAATTTGCAGTGCATGCATAGTTTACACCTAACAGATCTTAGAAATATAGTACAGGAAATGCTGGGGATTTCATTATTTCAACTCACATATTTTTTTTTGCACTAGTTTGCATACATTATCCTGTATGTATATTAACCATTCAACTACTTTTTATTCATACTTTTGTAATATTGTTTCACAATGTCATTAAAAGGAGTTTTTATTTAGAAAGTTTTTTTTTTTTTATATTGCATTCATATATTAGATAAGCGATAACGATAAACAATATTTCAAAGCCATCTAGATTAGCTCCTTTATCAGACAAAATGTATCCTTATTTGCTCGATGAGAGTTAACCAATGAACTTTGAGTCTGGGTTCAAACATGCAGGGGGTTCAGTGCATCCCTGTTCACTGATTCAGGTGTGAATCAGGTCCAAATTTTTGCCTGAATTCGCACAAGAATCAGAACCAAAGACACACAGGATCCTTACCAAATGTGGACCGCTGCTGTCCCGAAGGTGTGTAAACTGGCTCCGTTGCAAGCCAGGCACACTCTCCAATTTGCATAAGTGTGAACCCAGCCAACATTGCTTGTCCTTAACTATTAAAGAGCTCTGCCTGAATATGCTTCAAACTTAATTTTTGGTAATTCATTGAAGCCTGCCATCCGCTTTGAAACACTGCAAGTAGGGATGGTCCCGATGTTCGAGTCAAATGTAAGTTCGACTCGAGCATTGGGTGTTTGCCCGTTCAGCGAATACTGAACATTATGGGGCATTCGCAACAAATTCGAGCCCCATAATGCACTGCAAGATCACAGTCCATTGATGTCTGATGATTGGCCAAAGCATACACCTGACCTGCATGCTTTGGCCAATCACAGAGCACTCTGCTGTGAGAGCCATGATTGGCCAATGGCAGGGTGCCTTTAGCCAATCATGGCTCAGGGGGCTAAGTCCACACGCCACACTATATAAGGCTGCTTACATGGTGGTCGTATATAGTATAATGAATGAGAGAACGTTAGCTAGAGGCAGCTTAGTTAGTGGCATTCAGGCAATTTAGTCTATCTATCTATCTATCTATCTATCTATCTATCTATCTATCTATCTATCTATCTATCTATCTATCTATCTATATGTGTGTATATATTTATATATATATATATATATATATATATATATATATATATATATATACACACACACACAGTGTAGTCAAGACTATATATACAGTGCAGGCAGTGTATCAGAGTATTAATATATATCAGTATATATATATATATATATATATATATATATATATATATACACCATGTAGAGTAATATATTATATTTATATATATATATATATATATATATATATATATATATATATATATATATATATATATATATATATATATACTCTGCATTCAGTGTAGACTATATATACAGTGCAGGCAGTGTACAGTATGTAATACAGTGTATTGAAGTGGTTAAGGGGGACCCTGTGGCAGAATTAAGAAAACAAAACAGCGTGGGGTCCCCCCAAAATCCATACCAGGCCCTTTGGGTTTGGCATGGATTTTAAGGGGAACTCCATGTCAAAATAAAATAAAAAATTGGTGTGGGATTCCCCAAAATCCATACCAGACCCTTATCCAAGCAAGCAGCCTGGCAGGGCCAGGATGGGGGGGGGAACGAGTGAGCACCCCCCCGAACCATACTAGGCCGCTTGCCCCCCATGGGGACAAGGGCCCCGTCCCCACAACCCTGGCCATTGGTTTTGGGGTCTGCAGGCGGGGGTCTTATCAGAATCTGGAAGCCCCCTTTAACAAGGGGGCCCCCAGATCCTGGTCCTCCCCCATGTGAATGGGTATCGGGTACATTGTACCCCTACCCATTCACTAAAAAGTGTGTCAAAAATTAAAAACCACAATACACAGCTTTTGACAATTTTATCTATATTGCCGGGAGCCGACAATACATTACAGCCGCAAGCAATTTTAAATTACATTTTATCCTTTAGAAATGTCATTTTGCTGTGGCACTGTAAAACACATCAGACAGATGCTCCACTTTACAGGCAGACTAAGGGGACCCCCAGGCATGATATTTAAAGGAATATTTCATTTTTATTGTTTCACTTTAAGCATTAGTAAAATTGCTGCTCCTGAAAAAACGGCCATTTAAAAACTTTTTTTGTGCACTAATACATGTCCCCTGGGGCAGTACCCAGGTTCCCCTACACTTTTTATGGCAATAACTTGCATATAAGCCTTTAAAATGAGCACTTTTGATTTTTCATGTTCGTGTTCCATTAACTTTAATAGGGTTTGTATGTTCGCACAAATTTTTTGTCGGTTCGCACCAGAACAAGTGCGCGGGGGGGGGAAGGTTCAAATCATACGAGGAGATGCTCTTGCAATTGAGTTCTGGCAGTCTTTTTGTGAGATTTTGCCTGATTTGCATTCCCTAGCAATCATCACCAGGGCCGGATTAAGAACATCATGGGCCTGGTGCTGAGGATTTTGGTGGGGCTTTTTAGAAAAATAAAAAGATAACAATAAAAATGCAAACAATTTTTTGTTATAACAAATTAAATTAAATAGAGAGAGGGAGGATAAGAGAGAGAGAGAGGGGATGAGAGAGGGGCGAGGAGTAAGGGAGGGAGGATGAGAGAGAGAGAAGGAGGCATGAGAGAGAGAGAGAGGATGCACATGAGCATGCATGGGAGTGACAGAGTGACATCAATGCAGCCCGGCCAAGGCAAGTGACCAAAGGCACAGAACCCGGAAGGAAGACCGGGTGAAGTTGGAAGCGCCGGGACCAGCCAGATTGATCACAGTGGCTCAGTCTGACAGGTAAGTGCACTCTAATGTGCTGATATGCTGTGCATACTAGTACATTATGGCATAACCTACCTCAAGGCCTCTAAAAAGTAGTAATGTTAGTGAAGTTTACTACGGTTTTAATATCACAGGATCCCAGGAGTCTCTCATGGGGCCCCCTACTGACCCAGTGGCCCTTGGGCAGTGCCCAAATGCATAGTTGCCAACATTTCAAAAATATTTTTAGAGACACTTTTTTTTACCAGTGGTAAATTTAGAGTAGCTAACATGCCCTATGTTCCTCTATACATTACAGTAGTAATCATAAAATAAATGAATACTAACAATGGGCAGAACAAATATGAGGACTGAGATTTCCTTTAGATTAAATAACAAAAGTGTGCCCATTCTAGAGCTGGTAACATTGAGGATATTCAATATAATTTTAAAGAACTGTTTTTGTGGGTAAGAGGCATAGGGGAGGAGTGTGGATGGTATAAAAGTGGGGAGTATGTGCAGGTGAGGGAGAGGAATGTGGAGGGTATGGTAGTGGGCACTATGTACAGGAGAGGAGTGTGGGGGTATGACAGTGGGCAGTATGCACAGCAGAGGAGTGTGGAGGGTTGACAGTGGGCACTATTTACAGGAGAAGAGTGTGGAGGGTATGTCAGTGGGCAGTATGTACAGGAGAGGAGTGTGAAGGGTATGATGGGGCAATATGTACAAGAGAGGAGTGTGGAGGGTATGATAGGGGCAGTGTGTACATGAGAGGTGTGTGGAAGGTATTATGGGGGCAGTATGTACAGGAGAGGAGTGTGGAGAGGAACAGAAAGACAGTTGGCAGTATGTACAGGAGAGGAGTGTGGAGGGTATGACAGTGGGCAGTATGTACAGGAGAGGAGTGTGGAGGGTATCACATTGGGTGGTATGTACAGGAGAGGAGTGTGAACGGCATGATAGTGGGCAGTATGCACAGGAGAGGAGTGTGGAGGGTATGACAGCCGGCACTATGTACAGTAGAGGAGTTTATGAAGGTGGGCAGTATGTACAGGAGAGGTGTGTGAAGGGTATGACAGTGGACAGTAAGTACAGGAGAGGAGTGTAGATGGTATGATACTGAGCAGGAGACAAGTGTGGAGGGTAAGACAGTGGGCAGTATGTACAGGAGACGGATGTCGAGGGTAAGACAGTGGGCAGTATGTACAGGAGAAGAGTGTGGAGGATATGACACAGTGGGCAGTATGTACAGGAGAGGAGTGTGGAGGATATGACAATGAGCAGTATGTGTACAGGAGAGGAGTGTGGACAGTATGATACTGAGCAGTATATACAGGAGACGAGTGTGGAGGGTAAGACAGTGGGCAGTATGTACATGAGACGGGTGTAGAGGGTAAGACAGTGGGCAGTATGTACAGAAGAAGAGTGTGGAGGATATGACAGTGGGCAGTATGTACAGGAGAGGAGTGTGGAGGGTAGGACAGTAAGCAGTATGTACGGGAGAGAAATATGGAGGGTATGGCAGTGGGCACTATGTACAGAAGAGAAGTGTATGACAGTGGGCAGTATGTGCAGGAGAGGATTGTGGGGAGTATGACAGGGGGCACTATGTATAGGAGAGAAGTGTGGAGGGTATGACAGTGGGCACTATATATAGGAGAGAAGTGTGGAGGGTATGACAGTGGGCACTATGTATAGGAGAGGAGTGTGGAGGGTATGACAATGAGCACTATGTGCAGGTGAGGAGGATGAAGGGAATTTGGGAAGAAAAAATGTAAAGGTTCGTGGAAGGATGTTTAGGGACTGCGTAGTGATTAAGCGGGCCATACATGGATTGAAATTAAGCCAATTAAGTAGAGACCAGCCATAGTCGATCTATGTATGGGCTAGCTGGTTGTACACAAGTCAATCTATTAATCAACTTGAGTTTTTCCCAAAACAATCAGTGCTGCCAGCTATAGTTAGCAACACTGATCATTGTATCGTGTGGGTAGGGAAGGCTCCCCACTGGCAGAACACAATAACACTGCAGGATTGATTCCCCCATTCACAGGTCAGCAGGTGGGAGAGTATGTGGGGACAGGCTAGGGGGAGAGGTCTGTCAGCAGGGGGGTGTGAGGTAGTCATGGAGGGATATCAATCAGCGGGTGGGGGGAGTAACTGGCAGTGATATCTTTTGGAGTAGGATCTGCCATCTGCAGGTTGGGAAATGGTCACCTGTGATATAAGCTGAAGGGAGGTGGCTAACATGGGAAGTGGCTGGGGAGTGACCTGGTTGGTGGTGAGTGTGAAATGGATGATGTGTTTCAAGTTTCTTTGACATTTGCGGTAATGCTTACTGCTCACTGAAAAGTGATCTGTGGTGGATTGCTTTTCAACAAGTGGTATAGCAGCAGCTGACAGGTGTTCATGAGGTGCTACTGCTGCCTCCTTGTTGTTTTTTTTTATTGCTGAATGTTAGTTTTACATTGTTGGACTATGCTGCTACTGCGAGCGAGTTTGGCTTGCAGTTGCAGAGTGGCCCCATTGAAATCAATAGGGGAGTTTGAAAGGCAGTGCTGCCTATCAATCTCTGCAGGCTCCAAGCTGTCCATTGAGCTCAGTGCCTCTGAGAAGAAGTGAGGAGAGGCACTGTGAGCTCATCCTCTCAGTCTGCTGCAAACAGTTTGCCAGCTTGTATTTAAACTGGCCGCTCTGTATGTAGCTTCTGACAGGCTACGCAAGGAGCCCCGTATCTCCGGAACCATAGATGATAATAGGAGCCCCAAATTTTGACCAGTGGTGGGGTAGGTCTTCAGCCATCAACCAGCTATAACAAATTTGCCACGACCCTCGAAGTTGATCTTTTTTTTTTTTTTTTTGTGATTTTTTTGTTTTTTTCGGACAAATTGGCCTATCTTGAGGTAAGGGGCCTGGAGCTGCAGCTCCAATAGCCCCTATGTTAATCCGGCCCTGATCATCCCAGTGAGAGAGATTTTTTTCTCTGCCGAAGACCAGTAATGCCCTAAACCTGAGCTTTACATAAACTTTAAGTTGGGCCATAGTCCCTGGATTGTCAGCTCATATGCCTAAAGATATGAAGAACCTAGCTATGCATGGGCTCTTTGGTTGACAAAATTACAGAAAGTAAAGAATACACACATCTCCTTTTTTTACCAATGGACACAAGACTCACTAAGGGCTCTTTCACACTGGGGCGGTTTGCAGGCGCTATTGCGCTAATAATAGCGCCTGCAAACCGACCCGAAAGTGCCGCTGCTTTGTCTCCAGTGTGAAAGCCCCGGGGGCTTTCACACTGGAGCGGTGCGCTGGCAGGACAGGAAAAAAAGTCCTGCCAGCAGCATCTTTGGAGCGGGGAAGAAGCAGTGTATTCACTGCTCCTTCCCCTCTCCTGCCCATTGAAATCAATGGGACAGTGCGGCTTTACTGCCGACGCCGCCCCCGCCCCAGTGTGAAAGGGGCCTAACACAGAGGAGAGGACGATCCAGAGGAACCACCTGAGTTTGCCCTGTTGTTGGTGAATACCTTTATTTCCATCAAAGACAAAGCAGATGGTCAATAGACAGGCAGAACTCACAACACAAAAACGTTTTTGTTTTTTTAAGTAAGCTCATATTGGTTTGTCAAAAGTATCTTTTGGTTCTATTGCTATCACAATGCTGATGTCATAGAATTAAAGTGTATTCTGTGACCATAGATCCCATTTAACAGTTTGGTGTCCAAAACTCAGGATATAAAGATGGATTTGGATAGGACCAGCCATTGACTGAGGTCAGAAATCCGCTCCAGCGCTATATAGACAAGAAGCTTTTTTTCTCACTTATGGAATTCTTCCTCTACCACCATCTACGCTGTGCGTACAGATCCCAAGAACCTTAGGGTGGCTGTTCTTTTTATTTTTCTAAGTGTAACTAAAGTTCACCTACAAACATTTTTGGATGCGTGTGTGTAATTGAAAGCCTTATTTCAGCTGCTTAATGCTAAACTCCAGCTTTGGTTACACTTTACAAGTGTAGGCCCAAATGAACTATAACCCTCACTAACTATAACCCTTGCTAACTATGTCAGGCTGCTGGATGTGCTGTATAAACTGTATGTAGCTGAGGCTACCTACAGCATACAGCTCTGTGTTCTGGGAGCTTGCCGAGACTTCCTGACAATATCACAGCAGCCATTTATGGAAAGCGATGTATTCTATCAATGAATAATGCTTCCTCTGATTGGCTGAGTTAGAGAGGCGGGCTGATGATGCCACAACCTCGGACTCAGCCAATCAGAGGATGCTTTGTATTTATTGATAGAATATATTGCTTTCTATGAATGGCTGAGTGCCACCATGATAGACTCTATTGTGTTTCGGGTACGAGACAGGAAGTCTTGACTCGTGCTGGAACACAGTGCTGTATGCTGTAGGTAGCCTCAGCTATGTACAGTTTATACAGCACATCCAGTGGCCTCATATGTTAGTGGGCACATGTCCAGCATGGCCCAAACGAGTGTAACCAAAGCTGGAGTTTAGCTTTAACCCATTGCCGACCAGCCGCCGTCATTATATGGCTGCAGGTTGGCATGGCTGCGCAAACCCCCTCAGGTGTCTGCCACTTTAAGATCTGTGGGAGGTGCGCGTGGTGTTCTGACAGGGGAGGAGAGAGAGATCTGCTGTTCCTAGTGATCAGCAACAGTGATCTCACTCCTCCTCCAGTAAGTCCACTCCCCCTACAGTTAGAAACACATCCCAAGGAACACATTTAACCCCTTGATCGCCCCTAGCGTTAACCCCTTCCCTGCCAGAGACATTTACACAGTAATCAGTGTATTTTGATCGCTGTATAAATGTTAATGGTCCCAAAAATGTCTCAAAAGTGTCCGATTTGTCCGCCGCAATGTTGCTGTCCCGCTAAAAATTGCTATTCACTGCCATTACTAGTAAAAAAAAAAATTAATAATAAAAATGCCATAAATAAATCCCCTATTTTGTAGACGCTATAACTTTTGCGCAAACCAATCAATATACGCTTATTGTGATTTTTTTAACCAAAAATATGTAGAAGAATACATATTGGTCTAAACTGATGAAGAAATTTGTTTTTTTAAATCTATTTTTTGGATATTTACTGTAGTAAAAAGTTAAAAATTAATTTTTATTTTTTTCAAAATGGTTGGTCTTTTTTTGTTTAGAACCCAAAAAATAAAAACCGCAGAGGTGATCAAAGACCACCAAAATAAAGCTCTATTTGTGGGAAAAAAAAGGACGTCAATTTTGTTTGTGTACAAACTCGCATGACCGCACAATTGTCAGTTAGAGCAGCATCGCAAAAAATGGCCTGGTCAGGAAGTTTCCGGGGCTGAAGTGGTTAAATTAGGAGCCTGGTCTGATCCACAACCTGGTTACAAACAACACAAACTATTTTCAAGTAGGGGGTTGTGAAAATCAATCAGAACAGATATAACATAAATAAATTTGCTTGTTCTATCTT
The DNA here is from genome assembly GCF_042186555.1 of Aquarana catesbeiana. NCBI lineage: Eukaryota > Metazoa > Chordata > Amphibia > Anura > Ranidae > Aquarana > Aquarana catesbeiana. The sequence goes on along the minus strand of NC_133326.1, from coordinate 449,754,499 downwards.
CTTATAATTAAAGCGGCATTAAACCCAAAAGCCAACATTTATTGTATTGTAGCGTACCCATTTTTGGATGTGATGGCTGCATTAGTTTCCTTTTTAGGCTTTCTTTCGTTTATTTTCACCTGGTGATCCAGCCAGTGACTCTGTTATTTTTCAACAGAACAGGCTGTCCTGCAGATGTAGCAGTTAGAAGGTTGAGACAAATCATTTATCACTGACAGGAGAGTGTACAATGATCAGCTTTGATTTATTTATGTAAAACCTTTATCCTAAAAGGAACACACTATTGCTGTAACTGCTTATAAAGTATTAGTTAGTTATGAGAAAGGTTGCGAGCACTGAACTTATTCTCTCTGGAGAAGAGACGCTTGAGAGGGGATATGATTTCAATTTACAAATACTGCACTGGTGACCCCACAATAGGGATAAAACTTTTTCGCAGAAGAGAGTTTAATAAGACTCGTGGCCGCTCATTACAATTAGAAGAAAAGAGGTTTAACCTTAAACTACGTAGAGGGTTCTTTACTGTAAGAGCGGCAAGGATGTGGAATTCCCTTCCACAGGCGGTGGTCTCAGCGGGGAGCATTGATAGCTTCAAGAAACTATTAGATAATCACCTGAATGACCGCAATATACAGGGATATGTAATGTAATACTGACACATAATCACACACATAGGTTGGACTTGATGGACTTGTGTCTTTTTTCAACCTCACCTACTATGTAACTATGTAACTATGTAACTATGTATTAGCTGGAGTCTGGCTTCAGTTTGTTAGTGTATTTAAATCTGCTAGTACATTTAACACTCCCCAGACTGACAATGCTGCTGTCTAATGGTGTCTCTGTTGCTACTTCATCCAGAGTGAGGGCACCCTAATACAGGAGGTGTGTTACTGGCTAGATGTAAAAAAGAAAAGCCAATATAGCCATAACATCTATTTGCAAGCTGCAATATGTTATATTTTTGCTTTGGGCAATTCCACAACCAGCTGTTACTAATGGCTGTCTGTCAGCAGAGGACTAGAAAATGAAAGTTTAGCTTTTAGCATTGTTCACTTAAGGCGTGTCCCAACCAAGAATAGATAGTTGGGCTTACCAGTAACTTCCCTGCAAGCTGCAGTTGATTGAGGATTTCTATTGGTTAAGTGTTAAATATCTATGGGAAAAAAACTTCAAAATTTAACTAGTGATTGTGATGCTGCCTCCTGGCTGATACCTTGGCAGAAAGAAAGGAGCTTCTGAGAGGCCACCCCTTTGAAGTCAAGGGAGATTCCAAATATTGGCAGATACCAAAGAGTGCCAAATATGTAAGGATAGGCTCGGGCGTGTTCACACACTCCACGTGCAGAGCGTGCCAAGAAGTTGGCGTGGGGCTGCGCTAATCACAGGCAGTGAGACATTTCGGGATGTGCGGCTGCAGAGATCGTGAAATGTCTCACTGCCTGTGATTAGCGCAGCACCGTGCTGACTTCCTGGAGGGCTCTGCACGTGGAGTGTGCGAACATGCCCGAACCCATCCTTACAAATATGGCAAGTGGGTTACTGAGTGTTTAAAGAAACAGCGTAGAATAGCTAGGTGAATGGATTTAGGTATCCCAAATAGCAAGAACTCTGGTGGAAGCTCAGTGAGAATGCCTCTATGAAAACTTAAATTTCAGAGTGGGGGAGCCAAATGAGAAGGCTGCATGGGATCAGTGGATGACAGAATCAAAACAAAGGAAAAACCCAATGACACAGAGGAAGATAAAGAGGAAGCACTTGAGCAATTGACACAGGAAGTCCAGGATACAATAGGGACACTCCACACCTCCACTAAGGGCTCGATCACACCATACGTGCATAAAAATTAATGGGAAAAACCACACATTTCACTTGCAGAGGCATGACTGTACATCAGTTTCACAATCAGTTTCCATTCATGTTTCAGTGAGTTTTTATGCGCGTTAGCTATGTGCCCTGAGAAGGAAGTGTCACCAGCACACCAGGATCTCCAAAATTGGGTCCAAAATTTTAATAACATAGTATCAAATAAATAAATAGAAGCGACGTTTCGGAGCCACGCAGGACCCCTTCATCAGGCATGTGCCCTGTTCATGCCACAGTGTTGATGTCACGTCAGGTTTTTTCCCCACACAGAAAATTGAATACATGTTTCAGATTCCTGAGCAGAAAAGAATCTGCACGTGATACCAGTGTAATGCCCTGTACACACGATAGGATTTTCCGATGGAAAATGTGTGATAGGACCTTGTTGTCGGAAATTCTGACTCCATCACACATTTTCCATAGGAATTTCCGACACACAAAGTTTGAGAGCTTGCTATAAAATTTTCCGACAACAAAATCCGTTGTCGGAAATTCCGATCGCGTGTACACAAATCCGACACACAAAGTGCTACGCATGCTCAGAATAAATTAAGAGACGAAAGCTTTTGGCTACTGCCCCATTTATAGTCCCGACATACGTGTTTACGTGTTCAGAACGATCGGATTTTCCGACGACTTTGTGTGACCGTGTGTATGCAAGACAAGTTTGAGCCAACATCCGTCGGAAAAAATCCTAGGATTTTGTTGTCGGAATGTCCGATCAATGTCCGACCGTGTGTACAGGGCATTATGGTGTGAACAGGGCACATAGAGAACAAGTGAAGAGGTTACTAAAATTACGAAAATTCTTGTACGACAGGATGAAAATTCGGAAGTAATGTCATGTATTGTATTGTATTTTCGGACAACAGCCGTAATGATTAACCACTTAAGGACCGGAAGGATTTGCCCCCTCAACAACCAGGCCATTTTTTGCGATACGGCACTGCGTCGCTTTAACTGACAAATGTGCGGTCATGGATGCTGTACCCAAACAAAATTGAAGTCCTTTTTTTACCCACAAATAGAGCTTTCTTTTGGTGGTATTTGATAACCTCTGCATTTTTTTTAAATTTTTGTTGTGCTATAAACAATGACAATTTAGAAAAAAAACAATATTTTCTACTTTTTGCTATAATAAATATCCCAAAAAAAAATGAAAAAAAAAATTCTTCCTCGGTTTAGGTCAATATGTGTTCTGCTACATATTTTTGGTAAAAAAACCCCCCGCAATAAGCGTATATTGATTGGTTGGCGGAAAAGTTATAGCGTCTACAAAATAGGGGATATATTTATGACATTTTTATTATTTTTTTTTTTTTTCTAGTAATGGCTGTGATCAGCGATTACACAGATTGGACACCTTTGACACTTTTGTGGAACCATTGAAATGTATACAGCGATCAGAGCTAAAAATAGACACTGATTACTGTATACATGTCCATGGCAGGGAAGGGGTTAACACTAGGGGGCGATCAAGGGGTTAAGTGTGTTCCCTGAGAGGTGTTGCTAACTGTATGGGGGATGGGCTGACTAGAGGAGGAGAGACATCGCTTCCTCTTAATCAATAGCAACAGACAAGCTCTCTCTCCTCCCCTGACAGAATATGGATCTGTTTGTTTACACTGACAGATCCCCGTTCTGCCTGTCTCTGGAATGATCATGGGTGGCCGGCAGATATCGAGTCCGCCGGATCCGCTGGTTGGCTTCCCTGCTCGCGAATGGGCGCGCGCCCACAAATCGACATGTATGCTCCGAAGTACAATGACGGCGATACGCGCAGGGGAGCCAACCTGCCGCAGTACAACTGCGGTGGGTGATCCGTAATTAATTAAATGAAAATCGTACGATCTGGTATTGTACGAAAAAAATGTTGTGCTTATACCAATGGATAATTTTGCATGAATTATCGTGATTGGCTTTCGAAAACAGTGTAATAACTATCAGATTATTGTACGATTGCTTCGAAAGTGGTATTTTTCGTACAGATTTCTGATAGTGTGTACAGGCCTGAAGAAAAGAACATTTTTGTTTGTTTTGTTTATTTACAAAAAAATTCCATAGAAATTTGCCCAGTGAAAGTACACATGCATTTATTTAAACTGGAAATTACCACATTTGGTCATTAGACTAGGAAATTCCTATAACGCTTAGTGCTATATAGTGACTATATGTAGTATTTTCAGTTTTAAATAGTTTAAAAAGATTTGGCCAGCACAGAAAATAGCCTAATTATTTTTTGCCCCAACCACGCATTTTCTTTCACTGAACTCCGTGGTGTAATACCTCGACCACTTTGACTCACCCTTTACACAAATAAACCACACCAGTTTAAAATGACCTTCAGTATATTGAAGGTAAGCAAGACAACAAAGACAAGGTTTTACAACTATAATCACAACCTTATAAAAGTTTACTATAGTGCAATGCAGTCATGAATCATGGAGATTTTCTTTTTTAAAGGTGAATGGGCCCAGATTCCACCACATTTATAACTTAACCTGTAACAGGACCACCAGAGTCCAAACAGAGTAGCTACAAGAATGTGAAGAATATAAAAAAAATAAACTTCAGGGAACTAAGCTACCTCTGAGAGTCAGGAATGGCCTTGCTACTGGCTAGATCACCAAATGAAAACAGAGGGAAAAAGCCTAAAAAAAGAAAACGAATGCAGCCATAACATCTAAGGATTGGTAAGCTGCAATATATAATTTTTCTGATTTTGGATTTAAAATAATTTTAAAAGGAAATTATATTGCAATTCCCATCTTTGCCAGACAACAAGAATCCCTCTTTCCTGTTATGTCATGAGCAGGAGGAATAAGCTTCTGGGGTACTGACCCAAAAATATGGAAACAAAAACCCACAGAATATTTTAGTCACAAGTCGGACCTTGTCATGTCTGCATTCGCTGCATGTGTAAAAGCTGTAGCTGATGCTGCACTTCTAGTGTAAAAAACAGCAGACATTGCCCTTGAAAATGAGCTACTTGGACATTAAAATTATAATACAGGAAGATGGTACACTCAATACTACTCTAAAATCATGGCTGGGAATACAATACTACATGCAAATAGTGCTCGCCCAATACTGTTAATACAACATATTCAATACAGGCAATACTTGCGGCTCAACAGGAAGGAAAGCATTGAGGTGTAGACTGTTGCTGAGGGGCTTATCGAGGACTACTTTGAGAAAGGCATACAATCGATCAAATAGCCAGACCAGAAATCAAAGGAGCACCTTTGGGCTTTCAAAGAGCATAAATTACACATACATTTTGCATCTAATTCCCTGTCTACCTATCACAGTTTTGGAGGCCTTGGAGCAATAGGAAACACCCACAAAATTACCCCATTTTGGAAAGAAAACACTTCAAGGTAATTTCTGAAAGGCATAATGGGTCTTTTGAAATTGTCACAAATCTTTGGTAAATGCTTAAAAAGACCGGTCCGATTTTTGGATTGGTAGACCGTGTTCTTCATTCCACCGAGACTGTATTCTATCTCCTGTGGCTCTGCCCCCTTACCCCCTCCCTCTTGGCTGGATGCGTGTGTTGGATATGGGTGGGGGACGGGATCTGAGTGACACACACAGCTGCACTGTGCTGGGTGCAGGGGCGGATCCAGAGCCTAGTCTCGGGAGGGGCACTGCCAGAAAATACGTTTTTTTGGGGGTACATTTAACGGGGAAATGGCTGGTGTTAGCGCTTCAATCATCACGGCACCATGGTTGTTATGGTGTCAGGATGATTGAAGCGCATTATTACTATTATTACATGGTTATAAAAAATGAAATGGTTCAACTCACCATAGAATCAGTGGGAGCCCCGAGCGTGTCACTTGCCACTGTTATCTGCCACACGTTGGGGATTGTCACTTGCCACGTCACCTGTCACTAGATGCGGATTGTCACTTGCCACGTCCCATGCCACACGTTGCGGATTGTCACTTGCCACGTCCCATGCCACATGTTGCGGATTGTCACTTGCCACGTCCCATGCCACACGTTGCAGATTGTCACATACCACGTCCCATGCCACACATTGCGGATTGTCACTTGCCACGTCCCATGCCACACGTTGCAGATTGTCACATGCCACGTCCCATGCCACACGTTGCGGATTGTCACTTGCCACGTCCCATGCCACACGTTGCAGATTGTCACTTGCCACGTCCCATGCCACACGTTGCAGATTGTCACTTGCCACGTCCCATGCCACAGGTTGTGGATTGTCACTTGCCACGTCCCATGCCACACGTTGCGGATTGTCACTTGCCACGTCCCATGCCACACGTTGCAGATTGTCACTTGCCACGTCCCATGCCACACGTTGCAGATTGTCACTTGCCACGTCCCATGCCACACGTTGCAGATTGTCACTTGCCACGTCCCATGCCACAGGTTGCGGATTGTCACTTGCCACGTCCCATGCCACACGTTGCAGATTGTCACTTGCCACGTCCCATGCCACACGTTGCAGATTGTCACTTGCCACGTCCCATGCCACAGGTTGCGGATTGTCACATGCCACGTCCCATGCCACACGTTGCGGATTGTCACTTGCCACGTTCCATGCCACACGTTGCAGATTGTCACTTGCCACGTTCCATGCCACACGTTGCAGATTGTCACTTGCCACGTCCCATGCCACAGGTTGCGGATTGTCACTTGCCTGCTATAATTGTCTGCTGTGTCCCAGTCAGAGTCAGGCTTATTTAACTGGTGACCCCCTGTCATCAGTGCTGGGCAGGGAGGAATGGGCTGGCTGCTGCCACTGGGAGAGCGATGGGAGCAGAGCGAACACATGGCTCATCCTGAGCGGATGTGTCAGCGCTGCATCCCGCCCCAGGGGGGGCAGCAGAGAGATGATGTAATCGCTCTGCTGCCGCGGCTGCCTGTACATTCAACAGTGTGGGCAGAACTGCAGGGATGCAGGACGGCGCTGGGCGGTGAGAGATGATGTTATCTCTCTGCTCCCCCACCCGCAGGCTCCCTGATTGGCCAGCAGCCGCTCACACTGTCACTGAGCCGCACACAGCTGTTCACGTATCGGAGCCGCCCGTGCTCTCAGCTGTGGAGCCGCCCGCCGGCTCCCTGATTGGCCAGCACTGCAGCCGCTCACAAACTGTCACTGAGCCGCACACAGCTGTTCACGTAACGGAGCCGCCCGTGCTCTCAGCTGTGGAGCCGCCCGCCGGCTCTCTCACCCACAGCGATGCCTGCCCTGCCCACCCACTCACCCACAATCTCGGAGGGGGCAATTGCCCTGTTGCCCCCCCCCGGATCCTCCCCTGGCTGGGTGCCATCTTGCACATGCGCAGCTGTGTCACACAGTAAGCAGTAAAGAAATATGACTAACTTTTTCGTTATGTATCTGTAAAGTCTGATTTCACAGAGAACCAGCTATCTGTTTTTCTTTCTTTTTTTTTTTTGTGGTTTTTATAAGCACAGATGATGGTATAGGGGTTGTGCTCTTTTAATCAGAAAAAGAAGATTTTTATTTAGTTGACAAAAAAATAATCATCATATACACAGACATTTGGGTTACAGGCAGCTCATAAAGAGAATATACAAGAATTGTTACACGTTTTAGTACATAACACATGCCCCCAAACCTGTGCAGGTCATATAGTAGTTTCAGTGTAGTGTAGTGAGACAGTGTCAGTAATCTTTACATTAGTGTATAGCTAGAGTAGGGACAGTTCAGATAGCATCAGTGTAGTGACGGTTGAACACCGTCTATTTGATTGCGTTACTCTCAGTTTAACGCCATTTACTTCTGTGTGTGTTACTGCCAGTTTAATGCCATATAGTTATGTGTGCATTACTGCCAGTTTAACGCCAAATAGTTCTGTGTGCGTTACTGCCAGTTTAATGCCATATAGTTCTGTGTGCATTACTTCCAGTTTAACGCCATATAATTTTGTGTGCGTTACTGCCAGTTTAACGCCATATAGTTCTATGTGTGTTACTGTCAGTTTAACATCATATAGTTTTGTGTGTTACTGCCAGTTTAATGCCATATAGTTTTGTGTGCGTTACTGCCAGCTTAATGCCATATAGTTCTGTGTGCATTATTTCCAATTTAACACCATATAGTTCTGTACGTGTTACTGCCAGTTTAACGCCATATAGTTCTGTGTGCGTTACTGCCAGTTTAACGCCATATCGTTTTGTGCGTTACTGACAGTTTAACGCCATATAGTTTTGTGCGTTACTGCCAGTTTAACGCCATTTCCTTTCGTGTGCGTTACTGCCAGTTTAACTCCATTTACTTTTGTGTGCGTTACTGCCAGTTTAATGCCATATAGTTCTGTGCGTCACTGTACGTTTGGCGCATTGTATTGCAATATATTATAGTGTATCCGTGGAGTGTGTCTGTGTAGTGTGCGTACCTAAATTAAAGTGCACCAAATAACTCTTTACATTGATTAAAGTGCATCTAAGTACAGATTTCAACCTCTTCTTTACATGTGCTTATAAGCACCGCCCCCTCCCTCCCAATAATGTCTGGGAGGACAACAAGGTGAGGCAGACGTTCCCTTGGCACTGTAAGGGGGCCAGCAACAAATGTGTCCACAGGCAAAGGTGGACGTGGTGGTCAGTCCTCAGGCAGGGCATCATTTCCTCTGTTTAGTGAGTTTGCCTGTGCTATCCAGCCACAGCATGCAGAGGAGATGGTGGACTGGCTTACTAAACCTTCCTCATCCTCCTCATCCTCTGTCACACAAGCAGAGACAAGTGTGCAGTCCCCTGCAGTTTCCAGAGTGGATAAACCTGCCTCCTTGTCCACATCTATTCCTGCCATAGCCCCAACATCAGCCATTGAGGAGTCAGCTGAGTTATTTGACCACAGCGTCAGCCACTTGCCCCTTGATGATGCCCAGCCATTACTGGATTCAGATGTTGGTTCTGAGGTTGAGGATGACAGGAACATGAGCCTAGAGAGAGGTTGGAACACTGGTAGACAAATTGGCATTCGTGTTCCCCAAGCCACAGCGTATTGCCAAGTTGTCTCTAGTGGTAATGATAAAAGATGGAGGAGATGGAGATAATGATGATGATGAAGCCACTGATGCGACTTCGGGGGCATATAGAGCAGAGGAAGAAACTGAAGGTGAGGCAGCACAACCCCATGGAGGCCAACATCAAGAAAGAGTAGAGAGCAGTCACCCTATTCCATCACAATTGCAGCTGCACTCCCCAAAGCTCAGCTGTCTGGGCCTTTTTCAGCACTTCTGCAGCAGTTCACACTGTTGCTATCTGCAAACTGTCTCAGGCACATCAAATGTGGCAAAAACACCAACCATATGCATATCATTGCAATTTTTTTTTGCCTTCATCAAGAGCACCTCTATAGGGTTATGGTGGGAAGGCGCCCCCGACACCCAAAGAGTAATTTTTCTGCATCTGTTTGACAGGTGCATATCATTGCAATTTTTTACAGCAAGGCCAATTCTTGCTTTCGTCAACAGTACCTCTATAGGGTTATGGTGGGAAGGTGCCACCGGCACCCAAAGACCAATTTTTTACGCACCTTTTACTTCTATACAAAGTCAAAGTGACACCAGAATGTATCCAAAAAATCTCTAATCTTGTTCCCAGTGCACTACATTGTGGCCTTACCATACACACTGACTCCCTAGCTGTTGCTGAGCAAAATAAAGGCAGCTTGCAGGGAAAATGTCATTTTTTTGGCTTTATAAATGCAATTATTGCTGCAGCAGATTCTAGACATGGTACAGACCTGCCACTTTACAGGTAGACTAATGCCCTGTACACACGATAGCATTTTCCGACAACAAAATCCATGTTTTTTTCCCGACGGATGTTGGCTCAAACTTGTCTTGCATACACACGGTCACACAAAGTTGGGCGGAAATTCTGAACATCAAGAACGCGGTGACGTACAACACGTACGACGAGCCGAGAAAAATGAAGTTCAATAGCCAATGCTGCTCTTCTGCTTGATTCTGAGCATGTGTGGCACTTTGTGCGTCGGAATTGTGTACACACGATCGGAATTTACGACAACGGATTTTGTTGTCGGAAAATTTGAGAACCAGCTCTCAAATTTTGTGTAACGGAAATTCCGATGGAAAATGTCTGGTGGAATTTACACACGGTCGGAATTTCCGACAACAAGCTCCTATCAAACATTTTCCGTCGGAAAATCCTATTGTGTGTACGGGGCATAAGGAGACCCCCCAGGCACTATATTTTTTCATTTTTAGGCTTTCACTTTAAAAATAAAAAAAAACTACTAATTTAAAAATGACGTTTTTCACAAACTTTTTTTTAATTGATACATGTCCCCCAGGGCAGGACACGTACCCCTATAACCATTGTATGCCTGTTCTGTCTCTCCAATCTAAGCATTGAAGGTGTGACCTCTGTAACTTACAGTTAGTTGTGTTGAGATGTCAATAACCCCAATCTTTTTTGGATAAACAGACAGTGACTCGATCCAGACGACACCTTGTTGATCTTGTGAAGTTTAATCCATAAACTGTGAGGATCTTACAACAATGAACATCGGATAGGTCAAAAGATCATAATGTGATCCAGTCCACATGTGCACAGAAATGCATTACTGGAAGAAGGGTGGGGCTAACTATACATAATAGAATGAGATACAGGAAGGGGAGGAACCCGGGACAGAATAATACATATAACATTTGACTTCAATGGGGTTCGTTATTCAGGTTTGAACTTTCTCTGTGTTTGGAAGTTCTGGTGCGAACCGAACAGGGGTCCGTTCGACCCATCCCTAATTTTACATATGGTTAACAATTCCCAGCACCTCCTGCCAATATCGTACTAGTTTGGGACATCTCCACAACATATGGATTAGGGTTCCCTGGTGTAGCTGGCACCCCACTTATATAACTGCCATGGTGTCCTATATGAGCAATGAAGGATGAACAAAGGAGTCAGCTTTTGGGCAGCTGATACAGACACCATCGGGCTTGTCAATATTTTATCCCACTTATCCCCATCTATGGGACCTATATCAGCCTCCCATTTTTCTCTACAGGGCAGTAGGTCAGGAGCCTGGATATAAGTAAGTAAACAGGCATAGATGCGGGAATAATTCCTTTCTCATCTATGGCGGTGAATATGGAGCAAAGAAAATCTGAGTCCTCCGATCGCAGGACCGAACCCCTACTTTGCGCTCTTATAGCATGTCGTAATTGTAAGAACATATAGTAAAGGTTATGCAGAAGGGGAAACTCTTCCCGTAGTTGATTAAAAGATTTCTGTTCTAACCCGTCATATAACTGTATGAGGTATTTGACTCCAGCTTCTATCCACACAACATGATTTGGAAGTTTACTTAGTTCAGGGTAGGATTAATTACTCCAAATGGAAATAGATTCCATAAAGCCCTCTATACCCAGCCTACATTTAAATTCTGCCCAGAGTTTCAGAATCAACTTTGCCGTGGGGCAGCGCGGTGCCATATCCGAGAATCCCTGTTCTACTTGAGACACTGCAAAGTAGTCCGCTAGCGAAGAGATCAACAGAGTTCTAGAGGGATCTAACATATTTGGTATATCCCACCCAGTTAACTGTTGCAGTTGGGCAGCCAAAAAGTATGTAAAGGCACGTGGCACGGCCAATCCGCCCTGATCCTTAGGATATTGCAGAGTAGTCAGTTTTAAACTAGCCACTCCATTTTTCCATAACAATGTTTGGTATAGTGAGTCCACCTGTTGAACCCAGTATCGTGGTATCCACACAGGGACATTATGGAGGACATTCAACAGTTGGGGAGCCCAAACCATTTTAATTAGATTGGCCCTACCCGTCACTGAGAGAGGTAATTTGCACAAGCTACTAAGTTTATGTTTAAATATTTGTAAGATGGGTTTGAGGTTTAAGATTATATTGTCATTGACATTGTCAGTCACCATTATACCCAAGTGTTTAAAGGTTTTTACTATCTCCACCTGTGATGTCACTGCTAGAAGGGGTGTCATCAATGGGTCCAACAATAAGAGAGAAGATTTACGCCAGTTTATAGCAAATCCAGATAGCTGCCCAAACTATTCAATAAGTCGTATGACCGTTTTTTAAAGATCCAGCAGTATCCCTCAGGTATATTAAGGTGTCATCGGCATAAAGGGAGAGCTTATCGTCCCTCTCAGCACGCAGAAACCCCACCATATCAGGGGATGGTCTTACCCTGGCGCCAGAGGTTCTAGCGCCAGGGTAAAAATCAATGGTGAAAGGGGGCAACTCTGTCTAGTCCCCCTATGTAGAGGGAAGGGATCAGAAGTCCATTTAATAAAGGTCTCCCCCAACTGAAATCTGTTCAGGACAACCCACAGGTATCTCCACTCAACGCTGTTGAAAGCTTTGGCAGTGTCAAGGGAGAACACCGCCCTATTATCCAGGTTATCAACCTGCAACTGTATATTCAGAAACAATTGTCTGATATTTAGCGCAGTCGATCTAGCCAGTATGAACCCTGACTGATCTAATTGAATTAAACCTGTCACCGCCTTTACCAGTCTCATGGCAAGTACTCTATCCAACAGCTTGATGTCCGTAATTATTAAGGATAAAGGTCGGTGAGAATCAGGCAAAAACAGGTCTTTGCCAGGCTTGGGAATCATTACTCTAACAGCTACATTCATAGAGGTCGGTAAACAGCCAGCCCTAACAGCATAATTTAGGGCAGGGCTCAAAATTTCAGGTCCTGAGCTACTAGCGAGGCCTTAAGGTTTACTCGCCACCAGTTGCCCCACCCAACCCCTACCCTACCCCGCCCCTAATTCCACCCCCAAACACACCCTCATAAATTATCTCATAAAATGACACTTAAATGTTTTATGCAAAATTAAGTTACAAAAAAAAAATATTAACAACAACTTTATCAGTGCCCATCAGTGCAACCTCACCAATGCCCATCAATGCAGCCTGACCAGTGCCCATAAATGCAGCCTGACCAGTGCCCCTCAATGCAGCCTCACCTGTGTTTATCAATGCAGCCTCACCTGTGCCCATCAATGAAGCCTGATCAGTGCCCATCGATAAAGCCTCACCTGTGCCCAATAATGCAGTCTCACCTGTGCCCTTCAAGGCAGCCTCACCTGTGCTCATCAATGAAGCGTGACCAGTGCTCATCAATGCAGCATGGCCTGTGCCCACCAATGCAGCATGCCCAGTACCCACCAATGCAGCCTAACCAGTGCCCATCAATGCAGCCTCACCTGTGCTCATCAATGCAGTCTGGCCAGTGCCCACCAATGCAGCATGACCTGTGCCCACCAATGCAACTCGCCTCTGCCCACCAATGCAGCATGACCTGTGCCCGCAAATGCAGCATGACCTGTGCCCACCAATGCAGCATGATCTGTGCCCACCAATGCGACTTACCGGTGCCCACCAATGCAGCATGACCTGTGCCCACCAATGCAACTCACCTGTGCACACCAATGCAGCATGACCTATGCCCACCAATGCAGCATGACCTGTGCCCACCTATGCAACTCACCTATGCCCACCAATGAAGCATGACCTGTGCCCACCAATGCAACTCACCTGTGCCCACCAATGCAGAGTTACCTGTGCAGAGGAAGAGAGAGTGGAGGAAGAGAAGAGCCGCCGGCTGGATTGCTGTGCGCTCGCCATCACATACAGTCCCACCTCCTTGCCGGGCTACTTTGATGACGTCACACGTCCTGGCATTGGATCAGTGTTCTGTCTATCAAAGTAGCCGGCCAGGAGGTGGGACTTCTATGACGGCGAGCGCATTGCAATTAAAATGAAAGCTGTTACAGGCCGGCTGCTCTACTCTTCCTCCACACTCTCTTCCTCTGGGAGAATGGATCTCACTCAACCCCGCCTGCAAGCGGTGCTCACCCCCCCCTGCGAGGCAGCCCACTCTTGCCAGCAATCATTTTCCAATCGCCAAATTTGAGCAGGCGAGTGGAAATTTTGAGGGCTGATTTAGGGTTTCCAATAATATAGACAAGAGAGGCTCACTATATTGCTTGTATATCTCTGTTTGAAGCCCGTCCATACCTGGCGATTCACTATTGGCCATACCCACCACAGCTTCAGCTAATTTCTCTACCGTTATGGGAGCATTGAGAATTTTGTGACCCTTGGCGTTCAGCAACAGAAGAGGACAGCAATCCATTGCAACAGCGCCTCTTCTGTCGGGGTCACCTGGAAAGAGTAAACTTACCTAAAGTAGTCATTAAAAATAGTGGATATTTGCATCAAATCCTGTACCTGTTCCCCATGGGGCTTTGGATAGCTTCTATATGGGAAAGTCCTTGCTGTGATCGGGAAATAATTGCCGATAGATGGCCTGTATTTTCCCCTTCGTCAAAGTATCGCTGCTGCATGAAAAAACGTTTATTCTCAGCAGCAGTAAAGATAACTTGAACAAGATTACGATGATGTTGCGCTACTCATAAAATTATAAGTGACATCTAAGGCAGCCAGCATCCACAATGTAGTAACAAAGCAAAAATAGATGAGTAATAAAGATGCAGCGCTAAATGTAAATAAACAGTGCACATATATGTGACTACCAAACAAATATAAAGTGGTAAGAATTATTATATTATATGAAACAACTGATTAGTCCATAATCATGTGAGTGTCCAACTCAGTGGGTGTCTTATAAGTATCCAACACAGTGGGATGGTGGAAAATGCAGCCAGCTGGAGCGCTCCCTTCACTCTCCGTACCCGGGAACGGAGAGTGAAGGGAGCGCTCTAGCTGGCTGCATTTTCCACCACATCCTTGCGGGTGAGACCCCCTTATCAAGTTCCGGACCATCCATCTCCCTTCCGATTGCCACAGAGGAACCAGGGGAACCTGCCACATATGTCAAGTCTCCATTGGGATCGCTGATCCGTAAGCCTGTATGACACCTAGCCATACGGCAAACGTGTCCATCTATTCCGGTAAGAGTATTTACTTCTTCTGTACTCTCTTGTGGATATCAATTATCGGAACACCATCCCTGGGATTCACATGGCACCTATGGAGTTTAAGACACCATCCCTGTGGTTTACATAAGATTAACCTCTCGCCCACCCATACATCCACCATCCCACTGTGTTGGATACTTATATGACACCCACTGAGTTGGACACTCACATGATTATGGACTAATCAGTTGTTTCATATAATATAATAATTCTTACCACTTTATATTTGTTTGGTAGTCACATATATGTGCACTGTTTATTTACATTTAGCGCTGCATCTTTATTACTCGTCTAGTAAAGATAAATTGTTGGTATAGTTTTTGCGCTTCCAGCCAACTTCGCTCAGAAGAAAGGTGAGGGGTCTACAATATAACTCTCTTCCACCCTCCTTACCTCACTAAGTACAAAGGCTTCCCATTCCTTAGTTGCAGTCCTAAAGTGGAGTTCCACCCAAAAATGGAACTTCCGCTTATCCGGCTCACCCCCCCCTCCTATGTCACATTTGGCACCTTTCAGGGGGGAGCAGATACCTGTCTAATACAGGTATTTGCTCCCACTTCCGGTGATAGATCGCCGCAGAATCTGCGACGATCTACGCCATGTCCCCTCCTCTGTCTCCCCCACTGTCTTCTGGGAGACACACAGGTCCTAGAAGACAGCAAGGACCAGTCAGGAGGCGCAGCACAACTCGTGCATGCGCACTAGGGAACCAGGCTGTGAAGCCATAAGGCTTCACTTCTGGATTCCCATACTGAAGATGCCGGGGGCTGAGGGACAGGTCTGCTTCGGGTGAGGACATCGCGGGCGCCCTGGACAGGTAGGTGTCCTTATAATAAAAGTCAGCAGCTGCAGTATTTGTAGCTGCTGACTTTTAATTAATTCTTTTTCGGTGGAACTACGCTTTAATCTTAGATATTTGCCTAATAACAAGGCCTCGAAGGTAAGCCTTGAGAGCATCCCAGACCACCCCCACTGCAGCTGTACCCTTGATGTCTTGCATAAGTTCGAATGGCTCTAGGAATAGGGTCATCAGCAGGGAAAAGCTGGAGCCAAAAGGGGTTAACTTTTTACAATCTCACACCATACGCTCCAGGAACTGTAATCCATGCCCACAGAAGCGAATGGTCTGAGATACTACGTGAAGCATAATCAATCTGTGAAACTCAGTTGTGCAAGGGAGTTACAAAAAACATAGATCAATATGGGATAAACCTCTATAAGTAGAAGAATAGCAGGAGTAACTTTGTCTGGATATCTGTCCCTCGACACAACGCTCAAGCCAACCTCTGAGATCAGCCTAGCAAAGGGGGTAGGACCACCAGGACCAATAGATTGGCCACCAGGAGGAGTAGATTTGTCTAGAGTCCTATCAAGAAAATGATCAAAATCTCCCAGGACCCATATGGGTAGATTAGAATGCGGGGCTATGAATTGAGCTAGACATAAGCTGTCCGGAGAAAAGGGTGGAAGGACATATATATTCGCTACTATACATAACATTTCAGCCCGTTTACACAATAGGAAGATATATCTTTCCTCATCATCTATTCGAGGGTGCAATAGGTGAAAAGGAACATCATTAGAAATTAATATGCTAACACCTCTGGAGCAGACAAAGTGCATGGAATGAAACTGAGTCTGGTAAGCACGGAATTTCAACAGAGAAATGGTGTAATTTTTAAGGTGCGCTTCCTGTAAACACACTATTGCAGACCTGTAAGGTTTCAAATCACTCCATCACTCAGCCCCCTGCCATTCCAGGAAATAAAGTTGTAATCAGCTGCTACCGACATATCCAGGTAAGTAATAATACATGTGAGGCCTGAGCCCCAGGGGATAAAGACACAGTTAAGTAGTCCTCATAACCAGTAGCACGTACTGTAGAAACCTGAAGAGGCCTAGGAGGCCGCCAGAGTACTAGAAGGATTGGAATGACACTTGGGAACGTCTCATAGGGCCAGCAGAGAAACCAGATATTAAAAGGGACAGGCAGTCATTGGAAAAGTTTGGTATGCACATTGCTCAAAATGCCCAGTGGCAGGCCCACTGCACAGTCTCTTGATTGTTAGTGAGAAAAACAAAGTAAAACAAAACTGTAAAAAAACCCACAAACGTTCAATCCCTGTGGTAACTTGAAGGGAAACATAATGGGGGTTGTCCATGCAGGACAGGTGCAAGTCACAAGGTCACTAAGCGATCTGATGGGACTTGCAGATTCCACAGAAAAACAATATGAGGGTAAAAAAAAAACATATGAGTCAAACATTAGAAAAAGTTCACAATTTAACCACCTTTAAGTAGTAGAGGGGTTGTTCTCTTATTACGGAAACATCTGATTGATAGCTAGCTCTTGGGTTGTAAATAGGGATGGGCGAATGGTTCGGCCCGAGCATAGGTTCGGGCCGAACTTTGGTTGTTCGGCTGTTTGGCGAACAACGAACATTATGCGGTGGCAAATTCAAAAGCCACGGAACACCGTTAAAGTCTATGGGACACTAAGAGGAAAAACCAAAAGTGCTAATTTTAAAGGCTTATATGTAAGTTATTGTCATAAAAAGTGTTTAGGGACCTGAGTCCTGCCCCAGGGACATGTATCAATGCAAAAATGTTTTTTGAAAACTGACTTTTTTTTGGGAGCAGTGATTATAATAATGTTTAAAGTCCTGGTATAGATTTTGGGGGGGACCTCACGCAATTTTTTAATATTTTTGGTTTGGGGTTCCCCTTAATATTCATACCAGACCCGAAGGGCCTGGTAATGGACTGGGGACTTTTTTTCCTCACTTTGCATATTTTAACCGCTTGCCGACTGCCCACTGTCAAATGATGAAGGAACGGTGCGGCTCTCGTTCTGGGAGGACGTCATATGTTTCACTTCAAGCATTAGAAAACTCACTGCTCCCAAAAAAATGGCAGTTTAAAAAAAAAAAATTTGCATAGATACATGTCCCCTGGGGCAGGACCCGGGTCCCCAAACACTTTTTATGTCAATAACTTGCATATAAGCCTTTAAAATGAGCACTTTTGATTTTTCACAGTCGTGTCCCATAGACTTTAACGGTGTTCGTGTGTTCGTCTGAGTTTTTTGCCTGTTCGCATGTTCTGGTGCGAACCGAACCGGGGGGTGTTCGGCTCATGCTTAGTTGTAAACACCAGTATTCTCCCATACATGGCACTCGTTTGCTCCCTCACACAGCAGATAACACAGTGGGGTAAAGGGCCAATTAAATTGGTCCTATACCATGTGAATGCTGTGACCAATCACAGTGAACATATGCAGTATGTAACTTAAACCAGTGCAGACAACAACTATGTTCCTGATCAGCACCACTCCAGGGCCAGTGTCAACAGACAAGTGAAAGCTGGCAACAGTGCTCTTGCTTACCGCTACACCAGTCCCAGTACTGTAAGCTGGCAGCAGTGTTCCTGATCACTTCCACACCAGTTTCAGTGTCACCAAATCAGTGCAGCCAGCAACAGTGTTTTTGACCACTTCCACGTATGTCCCAGTGTCACCAGACCAATGTAAGACAATAGTGTTCCTGATCACTGCCACACCAGTTCCAGCATCCCCAGACCAGTGTAAGTCAGCAATGTTGTTCCTGATCGCAGCCACATCATCAGCCAGCAACAATGTTTTTGATTGCCTCCACAAAAGACCAGTGCAGCCAGCAAATGTTCCTGATCGCTGCCACACCAGTCCCAGTGTTACCAGACCAGTGTATGCCAGCAGTAGTGTTCCTGATCCCCAGTAAACCAGTTACTGTGTCACTAGATCAATGTAAGCCAGCAACAGTGTTCCTGATCACTGCCACATCAGTACAGTGTCACAAGACTAGTATAAACATGACTGGGGTATGGCTGATGTGCTGTCTGCCCCATTTGCTAACCCCAAACCACAATCTTTACCCCTTCTGGATTAAATGGCCGTATGGCCCCTTTATTAACAACCACAACAAAATTACTTATAAAAAATAAATTCCATTTAAATATATATATATATATATATATATATATATATATATTGAGTTGCAATAAAAAGTATGTGAACCCTTTTGGAATGGAATATATATATATATTGAGTTGCAATAAAAAGTATGTGAACCCTTTTGGAATGGAATATGGATTTCTGCACAAATTGGTCATAAAATGTGATCTGATCTTCATCTAAGTCACAACAATAGACAATCACAGTCTGCTTAAACTATTAAAACACACAAAGAATTAAATGTTACCATGTTTTTATTGAACACACCATGTAAACATTCACAGTGCAGATGGAAAAGGTATGTAAACCCCTAGACTAATGAGATCTCCAAAAGCTAATTTGAGTGAGGTGTCAGCCAACTGGAATCCAATCAATGAGATGAGATTGGAGGTGTTGGTTACAGCTGCTTTGCCCTATAAAAAACACACACTAGTTCTGGGTTTGCTTTTCACAAGAAGCATTGCCTGATGTGAATGATGCCTCGCACAAAAGAGCTCTCAGAAGACCTACGATTAAGAATTGTAGACTTGCATAAAGCTGGAAAGGGTTATAAAAGTCTCTCCAAAAGCCTTGCTGTTCATCAGTCCATGGTAAGACAAATTGTCTATAGATGGAGAAAGTTCAGCACTGCTGCTACTCTCCCTAGGAGTGGGCGTCCTGTAAAGATGACTGCAAAAGCACAGCACAGACTGCTCAATGAGGCGAAGAAGAATCCTAGAGTGTCAGCTAAAGACTTACAAAAGTCTCTGGCATATGCTAACATCCCTGTTAGCGAATCTACGGTACGTAAAACACTAAACAAGAATGAATTTCATGGGAGGATACCACAGAGGAAGATAAAATATATAAAATTGATGCGCTCTAATAACTGCTCAGTCAGCATAAATAATGTGCCAAATGTGCAAAACCATTACAATAAATATGTGCAAAGCCTGTGATGAAATAGTTGAGTAAATAAATAATCCTGGTGCTAGTGTAAACAAATCTTCCACAGTACTCTATAATATTATAAAAAACACATATGCCACTCTGGTGAATAATAGGCTCCTTGGAGGAGCCTAGGACGCTCAGTGCAGTTTGACACTTGGATTTGAACTGCAACAGTGTGTTGAGCTAAGTCTCGTCCACAACGGCTGACTGCAATCTGCATACTTATATGCCTTTATACAACCGGGCGCACGTGAGTGTATCTCTTAGTAGTTTTGCTTGTGTCCTCTTACCTCTTCACCACGCAATGATGAATGTCTCTGCTTGTTTTTCATACAATCGCCGGTGTTGAGAACTATATGATCAACATATCACCAACATGAATATGGCTGAAGCAGGATGCTAAAACAAGTCATGAACAACGATCTAACACTCTAATCAATCAATTTAGCTTATAAGGAATTAACTGCGGACAATTGCATATAGATTCCGGAGCAATATACCATCACTAAAAACACTTTCTCCCTATGACTGCACATATTGGAAACACACACCAGAGTGTTTTTTTTATTTAACACAGATTTGTGGCAGTTTACACAAATATTGTTTTTTTCACATTTTAATATAGTTTTTGTGGCGTTTAGCGCCAGGATTCTGTTATATTCCACATTTTCTTTTATTATGGTTATTTATTCACCAGAGTGGCATATGTGTTTTTTCTAATATTATAGAGTACTGTGGAAGATTTGTTTACACTAGCACCAGGATTATTTATTTACTCAACTTTTTCATCACAGGCTTTACACATATTTATTGTAATGGTTTTGCACATTTGGCACATTATTTATGCTGACTCATCAGTTATTAGAGCGCATCAATTTTATATATTTTATCTATACTTTATGGGATTTGGAATGACCTTTTATTGATAGCAGCTTAATTTTATCTGATTAGTCAACCTTTCTTATTGAGTCTTTATTGGAATTTTATTTAGAATTTCTCACTCATTTATCAAATTGTATCCATCTCAGCGCTTGGTTTTTTATTTTATTATACCACAGAGGAAGCCACTGCTGTCCAAAAAAAACATTGCTGCACATTTACAGTTTGCACAAGAGCACCTGGATGTTCCACAGCAGTACTGGCAAAATATTCTGTGGACAGATGAAACCAAAGTTGAGTTGTTTGAAAGAAACATCAAACACAACACTATGTGTGGAGAAAAAGAGGCACAGCACACCAACATCAAAACCTCATCCCAACTGTAATGTATGGTGGTGGAGGCATCATGGTTTGGGGCTGCTTTGCTGCATCAGGGCCTGGACGGATTGCTATCATCGAAGGAAAAATGAATTCCCAAGTTTATCAAAACATTTTGCAGGAGAACTTAAGGCCATCTGTCCACCAGCTGAAGCTCAACAGAAGATGGGTGTTGCAACAGGACAACGAATCAAAGCATAGAAGTAAATTAACAACAGAATGGCTTGAACAGAAGAAAATACGCCTTCTGGAGTGGCCCAGTCATAGTCCTGACCTCAACCCGATTAAGATGCTGTGGCATGACCTCAAGAAAGCAATTCACACCAGACATCTCAAGAATATTGCTGAACTGAAACAGTTCTGTAAAGAGGAATGGTCAAGAATTACTCCTGACCGTTGTGCACGTCTGATCTGCAACTACAGGAAACGTTTGGTTGAAGTTATTGCTGCCAAAGGAGGTTCAACCAGTTATTAAATCCAAGGGATCACATACTTTTTCCACCTGCACTGTGAATGTTTACATGGTGTGTTCAATAAAAACATGGTAACATTTAATTCTTTGTGTGTTATTAGTTTAAGCAGACTGTGATTGTCTATTGGTGTGACTTAGATGAAGATCAGATCACATTTTATGACCAATTTGTGCAGAAATCCATATCATTCCAAAAGGGTTAACATATTTTTTATTGCAACTGTATAAACATATATATATATATATGATTACTATGTCTGAAGTTCATGAAGGAAGGTTTTCTATCACATCAACTGTACCACCACCACCTTGGCATCCTGGCCCTTAGCCGAGATCCCACCAGCTCAGGAACAAACCTTTGCTGGGAAAAACCCAGCTGCCTGCCTTCTCGCCTAACCCCTAGCCCTCTTAGCCCCCAGTGCAGATAGGAATGACCCAGGATCCACATCAAGCACACTGGGTCTGAAAAACAAAACAGAAAAGGAACATAGACAAAACAAGACCTCATACACAATACACACAGACCCCGCATTTTAAGATTCCCCCCCCCCGACCAGTAAGGTCGCCCATAGAAAGAAAATAGACAGACAACACCAGATAAGACATATATCCATTAGCCACTGGACCCTATCAGCATGGGATCTACGCCCCTTTTCCTTCCAACCTTAAAGCAAATGCATACATAAACCGAAATCTATGAGATTCCCACCGACCAATGTGCTGAAGGATCTGGTCGCTCAAGCCCCAACGTGCCACCTCTGCGGCCGCCCCATCCTGAATGAATTTGAAGAATAGTCCTTCAGAGAGAAATCTCCCACCCCAAGCATTTTTTGAACACAGACACAAATTGGTACCTAGACAATGCCGACCCATCCTTGTGGATCAAAAGGGGGCCAGGCCCGACAGGACGCAACCCCACCCATTCCCTAATCACTGCGACCGGGCATAGAGCCAAGCCTGCTACCGAACGAAGTACCACCCTTGCCCCTCTTCCCATCTGATCAGATTTTGACTTGCGAATGAGTAGTGTAGCAGTGTCCTACCATACTGATACATCCAAACCACCGTTTTTGAAGGGCTGACCAATTCACCCACCCATAATTCCCCCGAATAAAGCCAAAACAAAAGCTGTCTTGAACAGGTGTACCTCAAAAGGAGAAAAACAGACACTGGGCAACACCCCCGACAAGACTTTCAACATACACAAAGACACTGGTCGCCCAGAATCAGCCTGCCTCGCCCTTTTCTGTAACCCCACAAAGCCTTCTGTACTACAAAAGCCTTTATAACATCCTCCACCCCACCCAATTTAAACAAAAAGGCCAGGCCTGCCATATGTCTGTTTACCGAAGTGACAGACACCCCCTCCTCACAGTTCTCACCTAGGAAATACAGCAATGCATGTAGCCTCTCCTCATTGCCACTGGATCAACCCCCAAAACTACTTACCAACTGGTGCCACTCCTGTCATACCCTCTCGTAAGACCGCAAAGTAGTTTCCACTACTGACCGCTAAACCAATGATATCACGTTGTCAAAACAAGATCCCACAAACGGCTGGTGCACGGGACTCCAAGCCGCTCCGCCCCCGGTGCCAACTGCCGGAATCTGTCCCACTGTAGGCGAGAAAGCGCATCAGCTACCTCATTCTCAACTCCTGGGATATGCACAGAAAACACAAAAATATTCAATTGCAAACACCAATGACGCAGCAAATGAACCACAGGCAAGGAAGACGCCGACAGGGAATTAATGGCATGTACCACTCCCAGATTGTCGCAATGAAAACGAACCCGCTGCTTCCTGAAGTCCGACCCCAAAAGCTCCACGGCTAGCACTATGGGAAACAGTTCTAACAACATCAGGTTCCAAAATGAGATTGGACCCCAACAACTCCTCCGGCCACTGGTCGCCACACCACCGACCACGCTACATAACCCACTGACCCCGCCGTGTCATTGAACAGATCCAGCTCCGCCGCCTGGACCGCAGGCCCCATCCACAAAGACCTGCCGTTGTTCTGCTCCAAAAACATATCCCACACTCGCAAATCCTCCCGATGTTCCCGACTAAGATGAACAAAATGATGCGGGGCCCTGACCCCCGCATTGGCGGTCGCCAAGCGTCTACGAAAAGAGCTTTATTCTGCTATGCATCAATGTTATCATTAAATTACCCTGGACTCTTGGATGTTTGTTTGGCGTTCTCATTGGATTGTATGAACGAGACCAATGTAAGTCATTGTGTTCCTGATTGCTGTAACACCAGTCCCAATGTCACCACACCAGTGTAAACTAGTAACAGTGTTCTTGATCACCGCCACACCAGTGCCAATGACCCAAAATAGTGCAGTCAGCAACACTGTTCCTTATCACCACCACACCAGTCCTAAGATAATTGATATTATCTTTGTAGATTTTCAGTCAACCTTTGGTTCTTATAGGGTTTATTGGATCCTAGCAATGGATGACAGGTCCAAGAGAGTATATACAAAACAATACAATAATCAGAAGCCTTCGGAATCCCCTTCAGCGTACACAGTTCTTCTGTCATATCTTTAGCCAAATCAGCCTCTACTAGTATACACCTACCCTCTATTAGGGATGAGCTTCAAATTCGAGTCGAACCCATGTTCGACTCGAACAACGCCTGTTCGATTGTTCGTCGAATTGTGAACGTTATGGACCGTTTGTGCCAAATTTGAGTGGCGCGTCATGGCCCATAATTCACTGCGGCATCGCAGTGCATTGCTGGCTGATAATTGGCCAAGCATGCACTATAACCTGCATGCTTGGCCAATCACAGCGCCGTCTGTACAGAGAGCCGTAATTGGCCAAAGCCATGGTGGCTTTAGCCAATTATGGCTCAGGGGGTTTAGTACACGCCCCACACTATATAAGGCCACCTGCGTGGCGGCCTTGTGTAGTGTCTTGCGGCGGCGGAGAGAGATAGACAGAGAGACAATGTCATTTGATTTAAGTTAGATAGAGTAGGCAGGCGAGTCAGTTAGCTGCACTTACAGTGTATTGTGTGTATATATATATATATATATATACATATATATATATATATATATATATATATATATATATATATATATATATATATATATATATATAAAAAAATAATCAGAAGGGTGAGGTGCACTACAGTCTCAGATGGCTGTGCTTAGCAATCAAGCCCTCCCACAGGCTTCAACATAGAAAAAATCCAAAAACAAAGGATTGCTGCACAAACCGTATTTATTTTGAAATCTTCAAAAGGACATCACCACGACATCCATAAAATCAGGTATCCATAATAAACGTTTTCGGGCTATTGTAGATAACGCCCTTCATCAGAAGCTCATGCCTGATTTTATGGATGTCGTGGTGATGTCTTTTTGAAGATTTCAAAATAAATACGGTTTGTGCAGCAATCCCTTGTTTTTGGATTATATATATACACTGTATTCAGTTTAGCTAGATCTGTTCCTGTTATTCTCTTCCTAATATACTGACAGGCAGGCAGGTGTTTTTACAGTATTTACAGTTAGTGTGTTGTGTCCATTGCACAGTGTGCACCTAAAGCTACCTGAAGAAAATTGCTGGTGTTCTTCTGATCCTTTTAGTACCACAGGCAGGCAGCTGCAGTATTTACAGTTAGTGTACTGTGTCCTCTGCACAGTGTGCACATAAAGCTACCTGAAGACAATTGCTGGTGTTCTGATCCTATTAATACCACAGGCAGGCCGCTGCAGTATTTACAGTTAGTGTACTGTGTCCTCTGCACAGTGTGCACCTAAAGCTACCTGAAGACAATTGCTGGTGTTCTTCTGATCTTCTATTAATACCACAGGCAGGCAGCTGCAGTATTTACTGTTAGTGTACTGTGTCCTCTGCACAAAAGCTACCTGAATACAATTGCTGGTGTTCTTCTGATCCTATTAATACCACAGGCAGGCAGCTCCAGCATTTACAGTTAGTGTACTGTGTCCTTTGCACAGTGTGCACCTAAAGCTACCTGAAGACAATCGCTGGTGTTCTTCTGATCCTATTAATACCACAGGCAGGCACCTGCAGTATTTACAGTTAGTGTACTGTGTCCTCTGCATAGTATGCACCTAAAGCTACCTGAAGACAATTGCTGGTGTTCTCATACTAATAATACTACAGGCAGGCAGTTGATTCTGCTAGCTGCAGTATAATCGGTATATATATATATATATATATATATATATATATATATATATATATACATCCCAGCTTTGTGCAGCTACATCTCACTGCAGGCCATTAGTATGTCTGGAAGGCCAACAAGGAGAGGCAGACAGTCACAAGCCAATAAAAGAGGGCAAGCAGGCTCTGTGTCTAGAGGCAACAGTGCTGGTCATGGACACGGTGCATTCTCATCAGCACGTGCCCGTGGGACACGCTTGTCATTTTTTACCGCAGCTGGCCGTGTTGAGCCGCAACATGCCGAATACTTGGTAGAGTGGATGGCCAAGCTGTCCTCATCCTCCTCATTCTCTCTCACCCACGCTCAGGGTACTTTGTCTGGCAAAGCAGCTGCCAACACTGCTTTTTCCCTCGTCTCAATGGCATCAGTCACTACTTCCCTAGCCCCACCATGTCCTCCTGAGGAGTCCCCCAAACTGTTTGACCACAGTGTTGGGTACATGCTCCAGGAGGATGCCCAGCGTTTTGAAGGCTCTGATGATGGTACCCAGCTAGAGGAAGGCAGTAACGTGAGCCCAGAGAGAGGGGGTGCCCAAGAAGGACAGCAATCTGGCAGTCATGTTCCCCCAGCTGCAACATACTGCCAGCTTTGCTCCAGTGATGAGGAGGGTGGGGGTGATAAGGAAGTCACTGACTCCACGTGGGTGCCTGATAGGAGAGAGGAGGAGGAGGAGGCACATCTCCAACGAGGCAGGATGCCCTCCACGGGCCAGCTTAAGGGCAGCACACCGACTGCATCACACCGCAGAGCTCCGCATGTGCAGGGTGCTGCTGTCTCTGGGTGTTATTCCAAAATTTCTTTGGTGTGGGCCTTTTTTGAGATGAGTGCATCAGATCACACCACTGCTATTTGCAACATATGTCTCAAGCATATCTCGCGTGGCCAAAACATCACCCGCTTGGGCACCACATGCTTGACCAGACATATGTCGACCTGCCATGCAGTTTGTTGGCAAGCGTACCTAAAAGTGCCACACCAAACAACAAAGCGGACCTCTCCTTGCTCCTCAGCAGCTAGGATCTCCAACCCCACTATACCTTCAGTCCTCTCTGAAACCTGCACTGAGAGGAATGAAGGTGTAGAATTAAGTGTGTCACAGCCAAGTACTTGTGGGCAATCTGCTATCGGTACACCGACGTCAGATTGTACCAGGCAAATTTCCCTGCCCCAGCTGCTGCACTGCCAAAAGAAGTTCGCTCCCAGCCATTCACATGCCCAGTGGTTGAATGCTAGCTTGGCTAAATTGATAGCACCTCAACTGCTGCCTTTTCAGTTGGTAGACTCTGCCCCCTTCCGTGAGTTTGTGGAATGTGCGGTTTCTCAGTGGCGGGTTCCCAAACACCACTTTTTCTCACGAAAGGCGATTCCGGCTCTCTACCGCCATGTGGAAGGCAATGTCTTGGCCTCGCTGGACAGGGCGGTCAGCAGTAAGGTGCATATTACTGCTGACTCATGGTCCAGCAGGCATGGACAGGAACGTTACCTATCTTTCACTGCACACTGGGTGACTCTTCTGGCAGCTGGGAAGGATGCAGGACAGGGTGCAGTAGTGTTGGAGGTTGTTCCGCCACCACACCTCCAAAATTCTACTAGTGGTGATTCTGCCACACCTCTCTCCTCCACCCCCTCCTCTTCTTCTTCCTCCATGGCCTCTTCCTGTGCTGACTTGTCCTCGGAACCAGCGGTGCTCCGTAGGCGTTCAAGGGGCTACGCAAGCACGCAGGCAAAAAGATGCTATGCGGTGCTTGAGCTGGTGTGCTTGGGGGACACGAGGCACACTGGGGCAGAGATTCTGTTAGCTCTGCAGGGGCAAGTTCAGAGGTGGTTGATGCCACTCCAGCTTAAGCCAGGAATGGTGGTTTGCGGCAATGCCACCGAACTCCTCTCCACCCTCCGACAGGACAACTGACCCATGTGCCCTGTTTGGCTCACATCCTTAACTTGGTGGTGCAGCGGTTCTTGGGCAGGTACCCGTGCTTACAGGATGTCCTGGGAGCTTGTGTTTTTTTTCCCCATGCCAGTGGGCTATGATCAGGGATGCATTGACTGTCCTGTCACCATTTGCGGAGGCCACGAGAATGGTGAGCAGTGACAGTGCATGCATCAGTGACACTGTCCCTCTTGTCCACCTGTTGGAGCACACGCTGCGTGGAATAATGGATAGGGCACTTGAGGCAGAACAGAGGGAGCAAGAGGAGGAATTCCTTACTTCTCAAGGCCCCCTTTACCCAGACAGTGTTCCTTCGTGCCCGCCGATCACACAGGAAGAGGACGAGGAGGAGGAGGATTGTGTCAGCATGGAGGTGGAGCTTGGCACTCAGCATCAGCAGCAGTCTTCAAGGGATCATTTACAGTCCGAAGAAACCCATGGACTTGTACGTGGCTGGGAGGAGGTGGCTGCGGATCATGTCGTCCTTAGTGACCCAAAAGACTCTGGACCGAATGCCTCAGCAAACCTACGCTGCACATACTCCCTGATCCTGCAATGCCTGTGGAAGGATCCTTGTATTCATGGTGTCAAGGGGAGGGATCGTTACTGGCTGGCAACTCTCCTTGATCCACGTTACAAGGGTAAGGTTGCGGACCTTATCTTGCCGTCGCAGAGGGAGCAGAGGATGAAACATCTTTGGGAGGCCTTGCAGAAAGGTTTGTGCAACACGTTTCCAGAGCCTGGGAGGTTACAATTTCCTGGTCCTCCTGGACAACGTGTTGCTGAGGCTTTGGTCAGTCACAGAAGGAGCGGTGGAGAAGGTGGCCGTCTGACCGATGCGTTCAGACAATTTTTTATCGTCCGCAGCCCCAAGGTCTGATGGTGCAGGATTACCTAGGGGCAAGATCAGACTTGGACAACTTGCCCACTGAAAATCCTCTGGGTTACCAGGTCTTGATGGAGCACTGGCCAGAGCTTGCACAGTATGCAATTGAGCTACTGGCCTGTCCTGCATCCAGCGTTCTTTCGGAACACACATTCAGTGCTGCTGGATGCTTTGTAACCGATTACAGGGTGCTCCTGTCCACCGAATCGGTCGATCGGCTGACCTTCATAAAAATGAATCAGTCTTGGATCACCAGCTACCAAGCACCTGATGCTGATGTAACCAAATAATTTTTTTTTGAGTGAGATCCCTTCAAGACTGCCTATGCTGAGTGACTATCCTGTTATGCTGAGTGACAATCCTCTTCCTCCTCAATTTTCATGCTGATAGCTTGTAAGAACATTTTTGGTTCTGGGCACTGCCACCATTGGCTAAGGGCCAATTTTTAACAGGGGCATGTAATTACAATTTTTGATGCAATACTTTGCAGCAGGGCTCATTCCTGCGCTCCATCTATAGTATCTGTGAGGGGTTGCAGTGTTGTGGCACCAGCACCAGTGCCCAAGGCCCAATTTTTCATCCCCTGTTTAACAAGGGCGTGTAATTACAATTTTTGATGCAATACTTTGCAGCAGGGCTCGTTTCTGCGTTCCAACTAGAGTATCTGTGAGGGGTTGCAGTGTTGTGGCAGCAGTGGCTAAGGCCCATTTTTTCTGCCCCTGTTCAACAGGGACATGTAATTACAATTCTTGATCTAATATTTCACAGCAGGGCCCATTCCTGCGTCCACCAAGAGTAACTGTGAGGGCTTACAGTGTTGTGGCAACACCAACACCTAAGGTCCCAATTTCTGCAGAGTATATAGGGCAGGCCCCTATTTTCAAACATCCAACTTACAAGTGACCCCTACTTGCAAATGGAAGGAGACAACAGGAAGTGAGATTAAATCTACCCCTATGAAGGGAAATTCTCTCTTGTAAGAGTTAATATGGGAAAAACGTGTCTCCTCCCCACTGATGCTTTATCACCAATCACCAAAACATTTGTCATTGGGAGAGAAAGTGAGGTGAAATCTTCTGAAGAGGTGCACAGACAGCAAAACAAATGTTACAGAGGTGATAACCCTTCCCTATGTTTTCCAAAAAGCTTAAAAATAGATTTTTTGGCTGGAGCTACACTTTAAAAATGTACCAGTTCAAAATTACAAACAGATTCTACTTAACAACAAACCTACAGTCCCTGTCTTGTTTGCACTGCCTGTATACTGCTGTTCAGAGTATATAGGGCCTGAGGGACCTACGCCTTGACTTTTTTTAATTTGGGTGCAGGGTTCCCCTTAACCACTTCAATACCGGGCACTTAAACACCTTCCCGCCCAGACCAATTTTCAGCTTTCAGTACTCTCACACTTTGAATGACAATTACTCTGTCATGCTACACTGTATCCAAACAAAATTTTTATCATTTTTTTCTCACAATTAGAGCTTTCTTTTGGTGGTATTTACTCCCCGCTGGGTTTTTTCTTTTTTGCGATATAAGCGAAAAAAGAGCGAAAATTTAAAAAAAAAAACACTTTTTTTTAGTTTCTATTGTAAAATTTTGCAAATAAGTCATTTTTCTTCATAAATTTGGGCCAAAATTTATACTGCTACATATCTTTGGTAAAAATAACCCAAATTAGTGGATATTATTTAGTCTGTTTGAAAGTTATAGAGTCTACAAGTTAGGGTGCAAATCACTGAAAATTGGTCACATCTGATCACACCTGATGTACTAAAGGCCTATCTCATTTCCTGAGACACTAACAATCAAGGAAAGTACAAATACCCCCCAAATGAGCCCTTTTTGGAAAGTAGATAGTCCAAGGTATTTAGTAAGAGGTATGGTGAGTTTTTTGAAGTTGTAATTTTTTCCCACAATTCTTGGGAAAATTAAGACTTTTTTTTTTTTTTTTACACAAACTTATTGTATTGACAGGTTATTTCTTGAACAAAGCATGCGCATACTTGCAACCACACCCAAAAATACATTCTACTACTCCTTCTGAGTATGGCTATACCACATGTGTGAGACTTTTACACAGCCTGGCCACATACAGAGGCCTAACATCCAAGTAGCACCTCCAGGCATTCTAAGAGCAAAATTACACATATAATTTCATGACGACCTATCTCACTTTTGAAGGCGCTAGAGCACCAGGACAATGGAAACGCCCACAAAATGACCCCATTTTGGAAAGCAAACACCCCAACGTATAATCTATGAGGCATAATGAGTCTTTTGAACAGTTCATTTTTTCCAGAAGTTTTCGGAAAACGTGGGGAAAAAATGAAAACGCATTTTTTTTACACAAAGTTGTCCATTTATAAGATATTTCCAACACATAGCATGTACATAGCAAAAATGGCATCCCAAAATACATTCTACTACTCCTTCTGAGTATGGCGATACCGCATGTGTGAGACTTTTACACAGCCTGGCCACATACAGAGGCCTAACATCCAAGTAGCACCTCCAGCCATTCTAAGAGCAAAATTACACATATAATTTCATGACGACCTATCTCACTTTTGAAGGCCCTGGAGCACCAGGACAATGGAAACGCACACAAAATGACCCCATTTTGGAAAGCAAACACCCCAAGGTATAATCTATGAGACATAATGAGTCTTTTGAACGGTTCATTTTTTTCCAGAAGTTTTCGGAAAACGTGGGAAAAAAATGAAAACGCATTTTTTTTTACACAAAGTTGTCCATTTATAAGATATTTCCAACACATAGCATGTACATAGCAAACATGGCATCCCAAAATACATTCTACTACTCCTTCTGAGTATGGCAATACCACATGTGTGACACTTTTACACAGCCTGGCCACATACAGAAGCCCAACATCCAAATAGCACCTCCAGTCGTTCTAGGAGCATAAATTACACATATAATTTCATGACTACCGATCATATTTCTGAAGGCCCTTCATATTTCTAACACATAACATGTAAATACCAAATAACAAAAGATTACCTGTGGTTTTAGTAGTGTAGTGGTCCACAGAGGAGAGCATCGGTCCAGGCAGCAGGCAGGGATGTGGTCAGCGACAGCAAAAGCAATCATCCAGGCAGCAATACTGTCCATAGTTAGTTCAGGCAAAGACACTGTCAGCACAGCCAAAGCATTGGTCCAGGTAGCAGGCAGAGATGTCCAGGCAGAAATACTGTCTATAGTCAGTAGAGGCAGCAGGCCGAGATATGGTCAACACAGCCAAAGTATTGGTCCAGGCAGCAGAAATAAACACAGTCCATAAAGTCCTGGGTCATTACAGGCAGCGATATGGTCATCACAGCCAAAGTATTGGTCCAGGCAGCAGGAAGGACCATCAAGCTTAGGGCCAGGGGGACGGGGTAGAGGCTTCTCCCACCCAAATCTCTTTGAAGCCTCCGAGCAACCAGACCCTGTTCTGGGAACACAGAAAACCAAAAACTGATTTTCTCTACTCAGAACGCTGTTCTGAAGCCCCTCACATATGTGAGACCCCTGTATACTGAAGTAGAAGGGCAAAAGATCTGTCCAAGTGGCAGGCAAAAACATGGTCGATTTAACAGGCCGAGGTCGGTGCATGTGAAAGTAGTCAGAAACGTGGTTAAAACGGCAGGCAAAGACATTGTCGGTAAACAGGCCAGGGTCAGTTAACATGGAAGGTAGAAACATGGTGTCGGGCAAATGATGGACACAGGTAATTGAATCAGGGAAATGGCAGTCTGTTACTAATAAGGGGAACTAATATCTGATGGATGTGTGATAATTTTTGAAGCAATCACCGATACACAGGCCAGGTTGGGAGGGGCATTCGGGACATTAATAACTTGTATCTCTTCTGGCTCCTCTACTTGAGCATACACGACATTTCTTTTGGCGTCTTCTTCCGGATTCTGCAGGGGGAATGCTATAGGGAAAATGTTGCTCATGAAGTCGACTCACACTATCAGAGCGAATGCTTCCTGGGGCGGGTCCTTGCTGGTAAATAAGGGCAGTGATAATATTTTCAATATATTTGAGGTAGGTGATGGGTTGGTTTTCGGGTGATTTTTGATAGCAGACAAATGAATTGAACATGGCCATATGAAACAGATGAAATGCAACTTTTTTATACCAATAATTGGACTTGCGGGTTGACAAATATGGTTGCAGCATCTGATCATTTAAATCCACCCCCCCCCCCCCCCATATACAGATTGTAGTCATGGACACATTCAGGCTTTACTATGGGGCCACATCTTCTTTGAACCTCCACCAAGGTGTCATTTTGAATGGTACTCCTCATGTGAACATCCTTCTTGTGCCGCCACTTCATGACCAACACCTCCTCATTCCTCATGAATGCGGCTTCCCCCTTTTGTAGTCGTTTTGAAAGTAAGTTCTGTGGGAAGCCCTTCCTATTTTTTCGGAAGGTTCCGCAGGCCAGGGTTTTTTCACGATACAGAAGACGGGAAAGGGGCAGGCTGCTTTAGTAATTATCTACATATAATTGGTAACCTTTTTTGAACAGGGGGTATGCAAGGTCCCACACAATTTTACCACTGGTTCCTATGTATGTGGGGCACTCACAGGGCTGGAGCTGGGAGTCTTTTCCCTCATAAATGCAAAATGAGTACACGTAACCAGTGGCTCGGTCACATAATTTGTTCAATTTCACTCCGTACCTGGCTCTCTTACTTGGTACATACTGTTTGATATTCAGCCGGCCAGTAAAGTGGATAAGGGATTCATCTACACAAATATTTTGGTCAGGGATAAAGACTTCAGAAAATCGCTTGGTAAAAGAATTTATTAGGGGGCGAAGCTTATATAATTTGTCGTGGTTGGGATGATCTTGGGGAGGGCACTGCGAATTATCATTGAAATGTAGGAAACGCATTATCATATCGTTCCGTGTCCTGGACATAACATAAGAATATAGGGGCATGTGGTGGATGGGGTGGGTGGACCAGTAGGCATGCAATTCGTTTTTCTTTGTAAGCCCCATATTAAAAGTAAGGCCCAAGAACAATTTGAATTCGTCTAGTGTGAGACGTCGCCAATGGAACATACGGGCGTAGGACGAACTGGGGTTGGCAGCAATAAATTGCTCTGCATAGAGATTTGTTTGGTCCACCATGTACTGCAACAAATATTCCGGGAAAAACAAATAGAAATAGTCCAAATATGAAAAATTCGAAGTGTTGGGCTGCACACCTGGCTGTGCAGTGAAAGGGGGGATTGTAGCGGATCCTGAATTGGCAGGCAACCATAAGGGGTTTGCCAGGGCATCGGGAAGGTAGGACTGGGGCCGGATTCTTTGGGTTGGGTGTGCAATTACAGTACTGGTATTGGGCTCCTCTTTCTGGGGTCTGGCGCTGCTGGTGGTAGGCAGGTGTTCTGATCTTGGTCCTGATCTCCTTACTCTTTTAGGTGGGGCGGTTTCCTCCGCTGACTCGGACTCCGATCCACTACCCTCCACTGGCTCCTATTCAGAACCAGAATCGGATAATGAGAACTCCCCACTGCTCTCATCATCCGACATGGTAAGGATGTTATATGCCTCCTCGACTGTGTAACCTCTTCGGGACATGATGGTGGAACTTTTGGCGGGCCTGTGTGACGGAACTGGTGGTGCTATTGACAGCTCACTGATGGTGGGCCTGTGTGACTGACAGGTTACCGATGGCCTGTGTGACGGTACTTATGGCGGGACTGTGCGACGGTAGTGATGGTGGGCCTGTGTGACAGATGGGCAATGATAGATGGGCTGTCAGATCTAGATGGTACCGGTGGCGGTACTGATGGCGGTACTAATAGCGGTACCGTTAGTGGTACTGATGGCGGCCTGTGTGACGGATGGGCTGTCAGATCCAGATGGTGGCAGTGGCTGTGCTGATGGCGGTGGCTGTGCTGATGGCGGTACCGATGGCGGTGCTGATGGCGGGCTATGACAGGTTCTGATGGGCTGTGACAGGTTCTGATGGGCAGGGACAGATCTTGATGGGCTGTGACAGATCTTGATGGGCTGTGACAGATCTAGATGGGCTGTGACAGATCCAGATGGGCTGTGACAGATCCCGACGGGCTGTGACAGGTTCTCTTTATTGGTGGGGGGGGGTGCGTGTTGTGTAGACAGTAGACAAGTAATATAAAAAATGTGTTTCACTCACTGATCGATCTCTCCTTCTCTCTCCTCACACGATCGGTGTGTGAGGAGAGAGGAGAGATCCCTGGAAACCATTACTATGTTTATACTTGTGACCGGCTGTGATTGGACACAGCCGATCACATGGGTAAACAGCCATTTCATTGGCTGTTTACCCTGATCGGGATGTGACTGTGTCCAAGGGACACTCGGCATCTCCGATCGGCGCACTGCGCGCCCCCGGCGGCGCACATTGTGCGCGCGCCCGATTTGTTATGACATGTGACCGGCTGTTATTGGACACAGCCGATCACATGGTAAACAGCCAATCATTGGCTGTTTACCCTGATCAGGGATGCGCTGTGTCCGAGGGACAAGCGTCATCCCCGATCGCCGTGGTGCGCGCCCCCGGGGGCATGCAATAGCGGTGAATCCTGCGGACGTCATATGACGCCCAGTCAGGATTTTCAAACCACATTGCCGCCGTCATCTTGCAATAGGGCGGGCGGCAAATGGTTAATATCCATACAAGACCCAAAGGGCCTGGTAATGGACTGGGGGAGGGGGGGGGTACCCATGCCGTTTGTCTCAATGATTTTTATCCATATTACCAGGACCCAACATTACATTAAAGCCGCAAGCAGTTTTAAATGACTTTTATTCCTTTACAAATGTCATTTTGTGCAGGGACTCTTCTAAGCATGGGCAACACGCGCCACTTTACAGGCATACTATAGACAACCCCCAGGTACGATATTTAAAGGAATATTTCACTTTTTTTTCACTTTAAGCAACACGCATTAAAATCACTGCTCCCGAAAAAATGTCCGTTTTTAAAACTTTTTTTTGCATTGATACATGTCCCCTGGGGCAGGACCCGGGTCCCCAAACCCTTTTTAGGACAATAACTTGCATATTAGCCTTTAAAATTAGCACTTTTGATTTTGAACGTTCGAGTCCCATAGACTTTATCGGGGGCTCTAAAGTTTGCGCGAACTTTCGGTCTGTTCGCAGGTTCTGGTGCGAACCGAACTTGGGGGTGTTCGGCTCATTCCTACCCTCCATACTAAAGGAGAACGTACCCAGCAGGTGCCGGCAGGGGCCAGCACAGAGGCGGGTGGGGACAAAGAGGTGCAGGCATTAGAAAAGAGTAGATGGGTGACAGTCAGGAAGGATAGAGGGGGAAGTACCAGGGAGGCCGATCCTGGGCTGGAACATCCCAAAAGGTACGCTCCTTTGAGTGACATTGGTGAAACCGGTCAGGAACCAGCACTGCTGGAGCTGCTGGAGCATCCCAAAAGGAATGCTCCACTGAGTGACATTGGTGAAACCAGTCAGAGACCAGCACTGCTGGAGCTGAGGGACTCTCCTAGATGCCAGGGGAAAAACTCCTCCAGTGTTAGTGGGAAGGGGGGAAGAGAAGGGAAAGGATAGACAGATTCTGGTGGTAGGGGACTCAATTCTTAGAAGGACATAGAGGGCAATCTGTGACAAAGAACTGAAACGCCAAAACTGTATGCGGTCTACAGGGCGCTCGGGTTCAGCACAACACGGATCTGGTGGACAGATTACTGGGAGGGGCTGGGGAAGACCCAGCTGTCATGGTGCACGTTGGCACCAATGTCAAAATCAGAGGCAGATGGAGTGTCCTAAAGGACGATTTTAGGGACTTAGGAGCTAAATTGAGGAAAAGGACCTCCAAGGTAGTATTGTCAGGAATACTACCGGTACATCAAGCCACACTAGAAAGGCAGAGGGAGATTAGGGAAGTAAACAAGTGGCTGAGGAGCTGGTGTAATAAGAAGTGGTTTGGGTTCCTGGAGAACTGGGCCGACTTCTCAGTCAGTCACCAGTTCTATAGAAGGGAGGGACTGCACCTAAATGAGGAGGGTGCAGATCTGCTGGGAATGAAGATGGCTAAAAAGTAAAAGGGGTTTTTAAACTAGGTGATGCGGGGAGGGTGCAGAGGTAGAGTCAGGAATGAACATATTCCAGAGGGTAATATTGGGGGCATTAGTGGTAGGTTGACTAAAGCACATAAACCCGAGGTAAGTATAATAACAAGTCCTATTTGCAATCTCGGAACACCCAATAAGAGCACAGTATGTGACTAGTCTAAACTACGTGGCATATTCACCAATGCCAGGAGCCTGGCGGACAAGATGGGTGAACTAGAGATACTGTTGAACGAGGAGGATTTCGATTTTGTGGGGCTTTCAGAGACCTGGTTCAACAGCTCTCATGATTGGCTGGCAACCATTCAAGGATATTCCCTTTATCGCAAGGATAGAGAGGGTAAAAAAGGGAGAGGGGTATGCCTATATCTCAAGAATAATGTATAAGTGAATGTGAGAGATGACATCAATAAGGGAGCTAGGCAGGAGGTGGAATCCTTATGGGTAGAGCTCCAAAGGGATGAAGCTAAGGGGAAAATAATACTGTGAGTATGCTATAGGTCCCCTAACCTGAGGGAGGAGGGGGAGACGGACCACCTATCACAATTTGGATTAGCAGCAAGGATGGGAAGTGTTATCATAATGGGGGATTTTATGGCGGAGGGAACCACGCATACGTCTAAGGCTCGCCAGTTCTTAAATGTCTTGCAGGACAATTTCATGGGTCAGATGGTAGACACACCAACTAGGAACAAGGTGTTACTAGATCTACTGATTACCAACAATACAGACCTGATCACAGATGTGGAAATATGGGGTAATTTAGGAAACAGCGATCACAGATCAAATGGCTTCAGTATAAATCACACAAATAGGAAACACAAGGGGAACACAAAGAGACGGAAATTCAAAAGAGCCAACTTCCCTAAACTACAAACCTTGCTAGAGGATTTAAATTGGGATAAAATCTTAGAAACAAAGAACACGGAGGAGAGGTGGGTTTTCTTTAAGAGCATATTAAATAAGGGCATTAGCCAGTGCATCCCATTGGGAAATAAATTTAAAAGAGCGAACAAAAGTCCTGGATGGCTTAACTCTATTGTAAAAATGCACATAAAAGCAAAGGAGAAGGCCTTTAAAAAATACAAGGCTGAAGGATCATCATTAGCATTAGGGTCCTTAGGGAACTCAGTCAAGTAATTGCCAGACCATTGTTCTTAATTTTTACTGACAGTCCACTGACTGGAATGGTACCAGCTACTTGGAGAAAAGCCAATGTAGCACCAATATTTAAAAAAAAGGGCCAAAATACATTTCTGGGAATTACAGACCAGTTAGCCTAACATCAATAGTATGCAAGCTCTTGGAGGGGATGATAAGGGACTATATACAAGATTTTAGTAATGAAGATGGTATCATTAGCAGTAATCAGCATGGATTCATGAAGAATCGTTCTTGCCAAACCAATCTATTAGCCTTCTATGAGGCAGTGAGCTTCCATCTAGATAAAGGAAGGCCCATAGATGTGGTGTATCTGGATTTTGCAAAAGCATTTAACACAGTTCCCCATAAACGTTTAATGTACAAAGAAAGGTCTGTTGGCAAGGACCATAGGGTAAGTACATGGATTAAAAACTGGCTACAAGATCGAGTTCAGAGGGTGGTGATAAATGGGGAATACTCGGAATGGTCAGGGGTGGGAAGTGGGGACCCCCGGGATTCTGTGCTGGGACCAATCCTGTTTAATTTGTTCATAAACGACCTGGAGGATGTCAATCTTTGTATTTGTGGATGACCCTAAGCTAAGCAGGGCAATAACTTCTCTGCAGGATGTGGAAACCTTGCAAGAAGATCTGAACAAATTAATGGGGTGGGCAACTACATGGCAAATGAGGTTTAATGTAGAAAAATGTAAAATAATGCATTTGGGTGGCAAAAACATGAATGCAATCTACTCACTAGGGGGTGAACCTTTGGAGAATCTAGGATGGAAAAGGACCTGGTCCTAGTAGATGATAGGCTCAGCAATAGCATGCAATGCCAAGCTGCTGCTAACAAAGCAAACAGAATATTATCATGCATTAAAAAGGGGATTAACTCCAGGGATAAAGCGATAATTCTCCCACTCTACAAGACTCTGGTCTGGCCTCACCTGAAGTATGCTGTTCAGTTCTGGGCACCAGTCCTCAAGATGGATGAACTGGAAATAGAGTGAGTACAAAGAAGGGCAACAAAGCTCATTAAGGGTCTCGAGGATATTAGTTATGAAGAAAGGTTCCGAGCACTGAACGTATTCTCTCTGGAGAAGAGACGCTTGAGAGGGGATATGATTTCAATTTACAAATACCGTACTGGTGACCCCACAATAGGGATAAAACTTTTTTGTGAAAGGGAGTTCAATAAGACACGTGGCCACTCACTATAATTAGAAGAAAAGAGGTTTAACCTTAAACTGCGTAGAGGGTTCATTACTGTAATGCCCCGTACACACGATCGGACATTGATCGGACATTCCGACAACAAAATCCATGGATTTTTTCCGAAGGATGTTGGCTCAAACTTGTTTTGCATACACACGGTCGCACAAAGTTGTCGGAATTTCCGATCGCCAAGAACGCGGTGATGTACACCACATACGACGAGACTAGAAAAGGGCAGGTCCTAACCAAGCGCGGCACCCTTTGGGCTCCTTTTGCTAATCTCGTGTTAGTAAAAGTTTGGTGAGAGACGATTCGCGCTTTTTCGGACTCATGGCTTTCAGATCGTTTTCTGCAGTTCAGTTTGTGCTTGTGGGTTTGTATCTGGTCTTCAGTGCATGCATTGAGTTCGCATTGATTTATCATTGTGTTCTTGTTCGTTCGTTACTGTTTTTCAGGTTGCTCTTCACAGGCCTTGCTGTTCTTCAGTGCATTCTGTTACTTCGTTCTGAGCAGCCGACCGTTTTCTAGCCATGTTGCGTATACGTACTCCTCGTAGAGTTCGTGCTGTGCTGGGGCTTGGTGTTGGGGTCCTTACCTTGACACAAGTCCAGTCCATGAACAGGGTGGGGAGGAGTTCATGGACCAAGAATTGGTTGCCCCAGCATGACCAATTCTGTCACATGCCTTTGCTCCGTGAGATCCGTGAGAATAATCCTGATGATTTCAGGAACTTTCTCCAGATGACGGACCCCGTATTTCACTGTTTGTTGGCTTTGCTGACCCCTTATATTAGGAGGCAGGATACCTGCATGAGGCAAGCCATCACTCCGGAGCAGAGGCTAGTCGCCACCCTGCAGTACTTGGCGACGGGGAGAAGCCTACAGGACTTGAAGTTCTCGACAGGCATCTCCCCCCAGGCTCTGGGGATCATTATCCCAGAGACCTGTTCTGCCATCATCCAGGTCCTGCAGAAGGAGTATATTAAGGTAAGATTTTTATCCTTTAATATCACATTTTATTGTATAGAATGTTTGATAATATATTGTATTTCTTTCCTCATTCCCTAATTAACATGATTGTAATATGCTGCGAATGTCCCCTTTGTCCTCATGCATGCTGGATTTTTCTGTATTTTTTTTTTTTGTCCTTCATACATATTTGCCTTCACTTACCTCCCCAGCATGGTCTCCTGGCCCTATATTCACCTCATGTAGTCACTTAACAATGCATTTTGTCAGCTCCATAGTAGTGCTTTACCCCAAACACCCCCTAAAATGTTTTAAAATGTTATTTGTGCTTTAAATTCTGGCAGAGTGCCGGAGGCTTTTTTTGGAGGTCCCCAAATCATTTGGAACCCTCCCTCCCCCCAACTGCTAAGTCAGCTGATACCAATTCTCTATCTATCCTCAATCATCTATCTGCTGACTTTGCCAAACCCATACACACTATACCCATCTCTTTTGTGGTCAGATGTATGGATGAATTCCCCCAAGCATGTAGTGCAAGGGCCTGCCTGAATACTTTCAAATGGTACTGTTTAAAGTTTTTGTATCCTATTATTATCTTGATAGGTAATAGCAGAATTTCCAAATGTGCTCAAATGTGTACAGTGTGTATTTATATCTTTGTAGTATGACACTTCTTACCTGTCCAGTGGGTTGTCAATAGTGTAACTAAGAGGGGTTGGCCAAAGTAATACACATTATTTAGGCATTCATCTCTCAATGAAGTGGAGAGGGCTACCTGTCCAAGAGCTCCCCCCCTAAAATGTTAGAAATGGCCCATGAGGGGGGGGGGGGAGGGATCTGATAGGTGTACCTTATACTTTGGTCTTTAAAAACTCCCTCAAATAAATGTTATCTTGATGTTGGCCAAGAATGTTTGTGTTTAATCTGCTTTCCCTGTTTATGTGCAAAATTACTAATTTTTTTGTTGTTGTTTGACTCCACAGTTTCCTTCCACGCCACAGGAATGGCAGACTGTGGCCTCCCACTTTGCCCAGTGGTGGGGCTTTCCTAACTGCGGAGGGGCAATTGATGGGAAACACATCCACATCGTCCCACCACCCAACTTGGGGTCATACTATTTCAACTATAAGGGGTTTAATAGTATTGTGATGTTGGCAGTGGTGTCGGCTACTTACGAGTTCCTGTATGTGGACGTGGGGAAGAATGGCCGGATGTCCGATGGTGGAGTCATCGCCCAGACGGAGTTCTACAGGCTTCTCCAGAATGGCAGCTTGGAATTGTCACCTCCAGAAGACAATGTGGAAGGACTCCCATTCGTCTTCGTTGCAGATGAAGCATTTGCGCTGGGGGACCATCTTATGAGGCCATTCCCGACCCTGACCCTCACCCCAGACCAGAGGGTTTTTAATTACCGGCTGGCCAGAGCCAGAAGAGTGGTGGAGAACACGTTTGAAATCATGGCCAGCCGGTTCCGCCTATTTCTTACACCCATACACATGGCGGAGTACAAACTGAATCACATCATCCTGGCGTGCT
Source organism: Aquarana catesbeiana (assembly GCF_042186555.1). Taxonomy (NCBI): domain Eukaryota; kingdom Metazoa; phylum Chordata; class Amphibia; order Anura; family Ranidae; genus Aquarana; species Aquarana catesbeiana. The sequence continues at coordinate 449,713,011 of NC_133326.1, read as the reverse complement.
GTGTTCTACACAACTTTTTATGGCAACATTCTGCCAACTATGCTGGCTCAGTTGGGCCTGAGGCCGGAATTCTAAATGAAACAACCCTGATGGCGCTTGAAAGTGGCCGTCCTGGCTTGCCCCCCCTGAGTACCCGTGATGTCTGGCTAAGATACCTTGAATACTTTGCGGGTAGGGGGACTATCAATATGCCAGACAATGTCTGAAACCTTTTTCAAATAATAAAAAAAAAATAACTACTAAAATCTTTGGTGACATTTACTGCTTGTGTTTCTTTTAGCTGACCCTGACAGAAATATGGTGAGTCCTGAAAATGGCGCGATTGTGTAACATTACAAAGCACTGTTGGGTGTTATTTACTAAAGGCAAAGACACTGCACTACAAGTGCACTTGAAACTGCACTTGTAGTGCAAAGTGGATTTTACCTTAGGAAATAACCCCCATTGTCACAGTAAGCACCAATTAGAGCACAACAAAAATTTTGGAGCGTTGAAACAATAATCCACACATTCTTGATTAACAATCTTTTTAATACCAGCACAATCACATGTGCATTTAGAAAAGGTTTTTAAAACAAACCAACATGTTTGTTGTATAACCATTTTTGGGGTCACATTAGAAAAAGTAGCAATGCCCATTTAAGATAAAACAGGCATGTTTGAAAGAAAGACACAAATCTTGAACTTACAAAGTTCACATTTGGTAGAACTTGAAGGCAATATCAGACATGAGTATTTACAAACTGTGTTTGATATTGCGTTCAGATGGGGTGAAGTCAACCCAGGAAAAGCCAAATTTTGAAGATGCAGACAAATTGCCGAATGTCAACATGTGCTACCTGCCATCATACCTGCCATCATGGGGGATCAAGGGACGTGTTTTGGGGGTGCAACCCCTTCCTCACAGCTACTTTATTATTGAGGAAGGGGTTGCACCCCCAAAACGCGTCCATTGATCTCCCGTGGTGGCAGATAGCACATGTTGACACACTGTTTGCATTTTTAAAATTTGGCTTTTTGCAAATATGTCAAAAAATGGTATAAATTTTTAGCTCACAAAAAACAAAGGGATTTGGATTTGTTTTAAACTCTCCCTAAAACATCAATGATGTTCCTCATTTTTTTGTGAACATCATTGATGTTTTTCTGGATGTTTTCCAAGTCCCTATTACACCCCATGATCTCCCCGATCAGGATCTGTGCACTTTCAGAGGTGAAATGCCCTGGATCCACAACATCACGATCACCCAAAAAGATAGAAACAAAAACACACCATGTATTATAAATATGCCGGCATCCATCTCATACCTGAGCCTATGGTCGCAGGCACTCACCTGTTGTGGTGACAATTTCCACCACGTCTTCCTCCTCCTGCTCTGCTTGGCTTGGGTGGATTTCCCCTTCTTCCAGAGGTGGGGGGGTCTGTGGTCTCCTCGGATGAGGGGTGTCCTCCGAGTCTTTTATCCCCTATGTAAAAACAAATAGGTATACTTAGCACACAGATATTTGATGGCAGAACTATAAATATGAAACATTGCTTGGAAGTGGGGTACAATTGTCTAGTTCCAAGATGTTGAAATTTTATTGTCCTTTGTCAAGCTTGAATACTTACCTGTTTAGTACAAGCTTCACAGATGGAGACACCCCTATAGTATACACTGGAGCACCTATGTGGGACCCCTAATAAAAAGGGTGTTCTTGTGTCCCACACTAGTGCTCCAGAGTCCAGATGTGAAAACTGCTGCTGAGTGTCCTCTCCTTACACAGTTTGCATTTCATTCTAGTTAAAAAACATCTACACAACCAAATTATTTTCAGACAAGTAGGCCATAAAAAATGTTTTAAAATGCATATGGCCAAAACAATGGTGTGTTCTAGGCCGAACTAACAATGTTTCATACGAACGAATAATGTGCCTATGAACATGAAAGTTGCCATTTTAAACTGGACAACAGTTAACCACTTAAGGACCGCCTAACGCCGATTTACGTCGGCAAGGCGGCACGGGCAGGCAAAATCACGTACATGTACGTGATTTGCCTCTCGCGGGTGGGGGGTCCGATCGGACCCCCCCCCGGTGCCCGAAGCGGTCCCGTTCTGTTCCCCGGCGATCCGAGATGAGGGGGAGGCCATCCGTTCGTGGCCCCCCCCTCGCGATCGCCGCCGGCCAATGGGAACACTCCTTTGCTGCTGTATGCTAAACAGCAGCAAAGGAAATGATGTCATCTCCCCTCGGCTCGGTATTTTCCGTTCCAGCGCCGAGGGGAGAAGACATCAATGTGAGTGCACAACACACACACACACAGTAGAACATGCCAGGCATACAAAACACCCCGATCCCCCCCCCGATCGCCCCCCGATCCCCCCCCAATCACCCCCCCCCCCTGTCACAAACTGACACCAGCAGGTTTTTTTTTTTTTTTTTTTTTTTTTTTTTTCTGATTACTGCATAGTGTCAGTTTGTGACAGTTACAGTGTTGGGACAGTGAGTATCACCCCCCTTTAGGTCTAGGGTACCCCCCTAACCCCCCCTAATAAAGTTTTAACCCCTTGATCACCCCCTGTCACCAGTGTTGCTAAGCGATCATTTTTCTGATCGCTGTATTAGTGTCGCTGGTGACGCTAGTTAGTGAGGTAAATATTTAGGTTCGCCGTCAGCGTTTTATAGTGACAGGGACCCCCATATACTACCTAATAAATGTTTTAACCCCTTGATTGCCCCCTAGTTAACCCTTTCACCACTGATCACCGTATAACCGTTACGGGTGACGCAGGTTAGTTCGTTTATTTTTTATAGTGTCAGGGCACCCGCCGTTTATTACCTAATAAAGGTTTAGCCCCCTGATCGCCCGGCGGTGATATGCGTCGCCCCAGGCAGCGTCAGATTAGCGCCAGTACCGCTAACACCCACGCACGCAGCATGCGCCTCCCTTAGTGGTATAGTATCTGATCGGATCAATATCTGATCTGATCAGATCTATACTAGCGTCCCCAGCAGTTTAGGGTTCCCAAAAACACAGTGTTAGCGGGATCAGCCCAGATACCCGCTAGCACCTGCGTTTTGCCCCTCCGCCCAGCCCACCCAAGTGCAGTATCGATCGATCACTGTCACTTACAAAACACTAAACGCATAACTGCAGCGTTCACAGAGTCAGGCCTGATCCCTGCGATCGCTAACAGTTTTTTTGGTAGCATTTTGGTGAACTGGCAAGCAAGCACCAGGCAGCGTCAGGTTAGCGCCAGTACCGCTAACACCCACGCACGCACCGTACACCTCCCTTAGTGGTATAGTATCTGATCGGATCAATATCTGATCCGATCAGATCTATACTAGCGTCCCCAGCAGTTTAGGGTTCCCAAAAACGCAGTGTTAGCGGGATCAGCCCAGATACCTGCTAGCACCTGCGTTGTGCCCCTCCGCCCGGCCCAGCCCATCCCACCCAAGTGCAGTATCGATCGATCACTGACACTTACAAGGCACTAAACGCATAACTGCAGCGTTCGCAGAGTCAGGCCTGATCCCTGCGATCGCTAACAGTTTTTTTGGTAGCATTTTGGTGAACTAGCAAGCACCGGCCCCAGGCAGCGTCAGGTTAGCGCCAGTACCACTAACACCCACGCACGCAGCATACGCCTCCTTTAGTGGTATAGTATCTGAACGGATCAATATCTGATCCGATCAGATCAGATCTATACTAGCGTCCCCAGCAGTTTAGGGTTCCCAAAAACGCAGTGTTAGCGGGATCAACCCAGATACCTGCTAGCACCTGCGTTTTGCCCCTCCGCCCGGCCCAGTCCAGCCCACCCAAGTGCAGTATCGATCGATCACTGTCACTTACAAAACACTAAACGCATAACTGCAGCGTTTGCAGAGTCAGGCCTGATCCCTGCGATCGCTAACAGTTTTTTTGGAAGCTTTTTATTGAACTGGCAAGCACCAGCGGCCTAGTACACCCCGGTCGTAGTCAAACCAGCACTGCAGTAACACTTGGTGACGTGGCGAGTCCCATAAGTGCAGTTCAAGCTGGTGAGGTGACAAGCACAAGTAGTGTCCCGCTGCCACCAAAAAGACAAACACAGGCCCGTCGTGCCCATAGTGCCCTTCCTGCTGCATTCGCCAATCCTAATTGGGAACCCACCACTTCTGCAGCGCCCGTACTTCCCCCATTCACATCCCCCAACGAAATGCAGTCGGCTGCATGAGAGGCATTTTTATGTGCTCCCGAGTACCCCTACCCAACGAACCCCCCCCAAAAAGATGTTGTGTCTGCAGCAAACGCGGATATAGGCGTGACACCCGCTATTATTGTCCCTTCTGTCCTGACAATCCTGGTCTTTGCATTGGTGAATGTTTTGAACGCTACCATACACTAGTTGAGTATTAGCGTAGGGTACAGCATTGCACAGACTAGGCACACTTTCACAGGGTCTCCCAAGATGCCATCGCATTTTGAGAGACCCGAACCTGGAACCGGTTACAGTTATAAAAGTTAGTTACAAAAAAAGTGTAAAAAAAAAAAATATATATATAAAATAAAAAAAAATAGTTGTCGTTTTATTGTTCTCTCTCTCTATTCTCTCTCTCTATTGTTCTGCTCTTTTTTTTACTGTATTCTATTCTGCAGTGTTTTATTGTTATTGTTATTGTTATTGTTATTATGTTTTATCATGTTTGTTTTTCAGGTATGTAATTATTTATACTTTATTGTTTACTGTGCTTTATTGTTAACCATTTTTTTGTCTTCAGGTACGCCATTCACAACTTTGAGTGGTTATACCAGAATGATGCCTGCAGGTTTAGGTATCATCTTGGTATCATTCTTTTCAGCCAGCGGTCGGCTTTCATGTAAAAGCAATCCTAGCGGCTAATTAGCCTCTAGACTGCCTTTACAACCCGTGGGAGGGAATGCCCCCCCCCCCCCCACCGTCTTCCGTGTTTTTCTCTGGCTCTCCTGTCTCAACAGGGAACCTGAGAATGCAGCCGGTGATTCAGCCAGCTGACCATAGAGCTGATCAGAGACAAGAGTGGCTCCAAACATCTCTATGGCCTAAGAAACCGGAAGCTACGAGCATTTTATGACTTAGATTTCGCCGGATGTAAATAGCGCCATTGGGAAATTGGGGAAGCATTTTATCACACCGATCTTGGTGTGGTCAGATGCTTTGAGGGCAGAGGAGAGATCTAGGGTCTAATAGACCCCAATTTTTTCAAAAAAGAGTACCTGTCACTACCTATTGCTATCATAGGGGATATTTACATTCCCCGAGATAACAATAAAAATGATTTAAAAAAAAAAAAAATGAAAGGAACAGTTTAAAAATAAGATAAAAAAGCAAAAAAATAATAAAGAAAAAAAAAAAAAAAAAAAAAAGCACCCCTGTCGCCCCCTGCTCTTGCGCTAAGGCGAACGCAAGCGGCGGTCTGTCGTCAAACGTAAACAGCAATTGCACCATGCATGTGAGGTATCGCCGCGAAGGTCAGATCGAGGGCAGTAATTTTTGCAGTAGACCTCCTCTGTAGATCTAAAGTGGTAACCTGTAAAGGCTTTTAAAGGCTTTTAAAAATGTATTTATTTTGTTGCCACTGCACGTTTGTGCGCAATTGTAAAGCATGTCATGTTTGGTATCCATGTACTCGGTCTAAGATCATCTTTTTTATTTCATCAAACATTTGGGCAATATAGTGTGTTTTAGTGCATTAAAATTTAAAAAAGTGTGTTTTTTCCCCAAAAAATGCGTTTGAAAAATCGCTGCGCAAATACTGTGTGAAAAAAAAAAATGAAACACCCACCATTTTAATCTGTAGGGCATTTGCTTTAAAAAAATATATAATGTTTGGGGGTTCAAAGTAATTTTCTTGCAAAAAAAAAAAAACTTTTTCATGTAAAAAATAAGTGTCAGAAAGGGCTTTGTCTTCAAGTGGTTAGAAGAGTGGGTGATGTGTGACATAAGCTTCTAAATGTTGTGCATAAAATGCCAGGACAGTTCAAAACCCCCCCAAATGACCCCATTTTGGAAAGTAGACACCCCAAGCTATTTGCTGAGAGGCATGTCGAGTCCATGGAATATTTTATATTGCGACACAAGTTGCGGGAAAGAGACAAATTTTTTTTTTTTTTTTTTTTTTTTTGCACAAAGTTGTCACTAAATGATATATTGCTCAAACATGCCATGGGAATATGTGAAATTACACCCCAAAATACATTCTGCTGCTTCTCCTGAGTACGGGGATACCATATGTGTGAGACTTTTTGGGAGCCTAGCCGTGTACGGGACCCCGAAAACCAAGCACCGCCTTCAGGCTTTCTAAGGGGCGTGAATTTTTGATTTCACTCTTCACTGCCTATCACAGTTTCGGAGGCCATGGAATGCCCAGGTGGCACAAAACCCCCCCAAATGACCCCATTTTGGAAAGTAGACACCCCAAGCTATTTGCTGAGAGGTATAGTGAGTATTTTGCAGACCTCACTTTTTGTCACAAAGTTTTGAAATTTGAAAAAAGAAAAAAAAAAAAAGTTTTTTCTTGTCTTTCTTCATTTTCAAAAACAAATGAGAGCTGCAAAATACTCACCATGCCTCTCAGCAAATAGCTTGGGGTGTCTACTTTCCAAAATGGGGTCATTTGGGGGGGGTTTGTGCCACCTGGGCATTCCATGGCCTCCGAAACGGTGTTAGGCAGTGAAGAGTAAAATCAAAAATTCACGCCCTTAAAAACGCTGAAGGCGGTGATTGGTTTTCGGGGCCCCGTACGCGGCTAGGCTCCCAAAAAGTCCCACACATGTGGTATCCCCATACTCAGGAGAAGCAGCTAAATGTATTTTGGGGTGCAATTCCACATAGGCCCATGGCCTGTGTGAGCAATATATCATTTAGTGACAACTTTGTGCAAAAAAAAAAAAAAAAAAAAAAAAAGTGTCACTTTCCCGCAACTTGTGTCAAAATATAAAATATTCCATGGACTCAATATGCCTCTCAGCAAATAGCTTGGGGTGTCTACTTTCCAAAATGGGGTCATTTGGGGGGGGGTTGTGCCACCTGGGCATTCCATGGCCTCCGAAACTGTGATAGGCAGTGAAGAGTGAAATCAAAAAGTTACACCCTTAGAAATCCTGAAGGCGGTGATTGGTTTTCGGGGTCCCATACGCGGCTAGGCTCCCAAAAAGTCCCACACATGTGGTATCCCCGTACTCAGGAGAAGTAGCTGAATATATTTTGGGGTGCAATTCCACATAGGCCCATGGCCTGTGTGAGCAATATATCATTTAGTGACAACTTTTTGTAAATATTTTTTTTTTTTTTTTTTTTTGTCATTATTCAATCACTTGGGACAAAAAAAATAAATATTCAATGGGTTCAACATGCCTATCAGCAATTTCCTTGGGGTGTCTACTTTCCAAAATGGGGTCATTTGGGGGGGTTTTGTACTGCCCTGCCATTTTAGCACCTCAAGAAATGACATAGGCAGTCATAAACTAAAAGCTGTGTAAATTCCAGAAAATGTACCCTAGTTTGTAGACGCTATAACTTTTGCGCAAACCAATAAATATACGCTTATTGACATTTTTTTTACCAAAGACATGTGGCCGAATACATTTTGGCCTAAATGTATGACTAAAATTGAGTTTATTGGATTTTTTTTATAACAAAAAGTAGAAAATATCATTTTTTTTCAAAATTTTCGGTCTTTTTCCGTTTATAGCGCAAAAAATAAAAACTGCAGAAGTGATCAAATACCATCAAAAGAAAGCTCTATTTGTGGGAAGAAAAGGACGCAAATTTCGTTTGGGTACAGCATTGCATAACCGCGCAATTAGCAGTTAAAGCGACGCAGTGCCAAATTGGAAAAAGACCTCTGGTCCTTAGGCAGCATAATGGTCCGGGGCTCAAGTGGTTAAGAAAAGCACATGGAGCAGCACGAACGTAACAAAAATAAAGAATAGGAACACAGCACAACTACTTACCTTTTTGCAGCACTCTCCTGATCCTTCTGTACTGCTCATGCTCCCTTAATTTGAGGTCCGACCACCGCTTCCTGAGCTGATCTTTCGATCGTTGTACCCCAAAATTCCGGTGCAGACTCTTGACCACTTTTGCCATGATCTTGGCCTTTCTGACATTGGGGTTGGGGTAAGGTCCATACTTCCCGTCATAGTCGGCCTTCTTCAGGATATCCACCATCTCCAACATCTCCCCAAAGGACATATTTGATGCCTTAAATCGTCTCCTTCTGGATCGGGACGTTTCAGGCTCCGGGCTTTCCTCCTCCTCCTCCTCCTCGTTGGTGTAATTATCTGACACCTGCTGTGTCTCCGCCATGTGCTCTCCCCCCACTGCGCCAAACGAGAAGGGGTGGGGAATAGACTAGAAAGAACGTCAGGGGCGGGCGGAGTTTCACGCATGCGCAGTGTCTATAAAGCGTAACACGCGTGCGTAGTTAGTATGATCTGTGAGCTGAGGAAGGAGTAACGGAGGCGCCTATCGTGAGATCGAAGGTAAGATTTAACATTGGGCCTATACTGCTCCTAGATTGAGGCCTGTATTTGCACAAGTTTAGAAGACTTTAGGCTGACATTAGGGTTTGTCTTGTGTTGTGTCTTGCAGTGAAAATTGATATCTTGAAGGATCAGGGCTTTATGCCAATCTTCATAGATATGTTCAGGGAGCTGCCTTGTCTATGGCAGATAAACCACCCTGAATATAAGAACCAAACAAAGAGGAAGGCAGCGCTGGATAAATTGCTGCAATTTGTGAAGTCTGTAATCCCCACGGCAGACATCACCTATTTGAAGATCCTAATTGGTGGCCTGAGGAGCACTTATCTAAGGGAGCACAAGAAGGTCCAGGATTCCCAGAGATCAGGAGCTGCAGATGACATTTATGTCCCCAGGCTGTGGTACTATGACAGACTGCATTTTCTGGCAGGTCAGACTGAACCCAGGCCAGCACTCTCCACTCTTCCTTCCACGCTTTCTTCCCCCCCAGCTGAGGCTTCTGATGTCCAACCTGGGCCTTCCAGGCAGCAACATGTGGAGGAGCCCAGCTTGAGCCAGGTATAGCATTCTTCTAAATATTGCTGGTTGTCCAATTAATGATGTTAAATAGATGTTAGTTAGGAGTACTAATGTATAATTGTGATTGATGATGCAAAAACTAAAACCATGTCCCTTTTTCATACACAGGGAAGTCTCAGCCAGGAGGTGGCCAGGCCAAGCAGGCTGCCTGATATCCAGGTCCCTCCCCTACACCTTCAAAGACAAAGTGGCAGGAAGAGGAGTAACCTGGAGGAGGCTGCAATAGGCCCTCAGAACACCACATAGTGTGGAGGAGGATTTTGCTGGCATAACTGCCTGCAAAATGATGCAAATGGAGGAGGACCAACGACTCCTGTGTGAGTTTTTAATTTTGGAAGCTCTAAATAAGGAGTTGAGGGGCCAACTCACATGTGCAACCCACATTTGTCACCTCACCCATGGTCCTCCTCCTCCTCCAGGTCCTACTCCTCCTCCTACTCCTCCTCCAGGTCCTACTCCTCCTCCTCCTCCAGGTCCTACTCCTCCTCCTGCCACATCTCCAATACCAGAGCCACAGCCAGGAAGGAAGCGTGGAAGGAAGACCAGAGAGTGATGACTCTGGGTTCAGTTTGGTCTGGCAAAATATGCAGCCTCTTGTAGTACCACAGCCTGGGGACATACATGTCATCTGCTGCTTTCTGGATCTCTGGGACTTCTGGACCAGACTGCACTCCCTTAGATATGGACTCCTCAGGCCACAAATTTTGCAGTAAAATAATTGATGTGTGCCCTGGGGATCCAAGGCTTCGCCAATTTCTGATGTTTCTCCAGCGTTGCCTCCCTCTTTGTTTGGTTCTGAGCCCTTAATAAAGGAATTTTTCTTTCAATTATACTCATCTATGTGTGTTTTCCTGTGTTTGTGAGGAGGCAGGGAGATTTAAAAAATACAATGTGAAATTAACAAGAGGCACCAACAATCTCCTTGAGATTAAATAATACAAGATAATAATGGTGTTGTGGTAATTTGACACACAAAACACACACAAAAATATTCTGGAGTAAAACAAACAAACAAAAAAAAAACCCATCAGCCTTGAAACAAATACAAACCTAACAAAAAATTAAAAAATTAAAATCAGCCTGGAAAAAATACAAAACCAAAAAAAAAAACCAAAAACATTTTTGTCAGATGTGACAAATCAAAATATATTGAGGGGATCACGATAAATAATAAAGAAATAAGTCTGTAAGAACTCTGTGTGAATATGAGCAGCAAAATTATTTCATTCTTCTAGCATTATAAAGAAGAAGAGAGTGTGCTGCATTAAACAATTTTTAACATTGCAGCGTGAGGAAAGTGCTCTATCCATTCGGAACTCTATCTCTCCCTGAAGAAGTCACGTGATCGGTGACGTCACACGTAGGGACAGAATAGGCTTTTTCACATTGCTGGATACACAACGAGCTCGCTGCTCGTAGGAGACAGGCTCTCTCTTCACAGTTTTTATGTGAGTACATTGACTTAAGATTTTAAATAAAGCGCTATCTGGTTGTAACATACTTCACTATCAAGTACCTTTGTCCTGCATATTCCTGTATATATACACCTGAGATGTGGAGGCTGAGCTAGGACCCGCGCTGGTCCAGGACCCCAGCTAGGACCATAGCCACTTGTAACCAGTTGCCATTAGGATTATTCAACGCCGGCAAGCGTGGACATAGTGACGTTATTGAGGCTCAGGACCTGGCGGTTTAGCTACATTTTTTGCGGTTGACCTAGCACCGCTAGGTAAGGGGCCACTACTTACATGAGTGTTTTATGCACGAAGAGGACACAGAGTGAATTGCATCCCAGACACCCCACTGTCGTTTGATTGAAACACCAAAAACCTGTTTATGCACCTTAAATGACTTTTACACTGGCACTTTAGTTTACTGCACTTATTGGCATGTTATTTACTTTTTTTTTGCAGACTAGCACAGTATTCTAAAATCACCATTGTTGGGATATTTTACTATATTGATTTATACCATTCATTACTTACATATTGTTTTGGATTAATTTGTCTGAATGGAGATATCCAGATCACCTTAAAGCACGGGCACTCTATATATTTTGCACAATTTATAAGGACACGTTTCTGATTTTATTCCTATTTTTTATATGTATTTAATGTATTTTGTAGATTTTCACATATAGATGTCTTTACATATTTCTTCTCACTAACACGTGATGCTGATTATCACGATTTCAATAGTTCTATTAGTTTTTTAGTGCCAACACCAATTTATGCGATTTATTTATTATGTGATTTTATGTGTTATGGGTAGTCAGCACTATGAATTGACCACATACGGAAATTTGCAGCATTTTTCTGGTTAGCGCAGCACCCCTCCCCTCTTACAGAGTTCCTGATCACCACTATACCAGTCCCAATTTTACCATACCAGTGCAGCCAGAAACAGTGTTCCTAGTCATTACTGCACCAGTCTCAGCATCACCAGAACAGTGTAAGCCAACAACAGTGTTCCTGATCACTACCACATAAGCAACCAGAGCAATAGTGTTCCTGATAGCCGCCACACCAATGCCAGTGACCCAGGCTAGCGCATTCAGCATTCAGTGTTCTCGGCCACTGCCACACCAATCCTAGTTTTACTATACCAGTGCAGCCAGAAACAGTGTTCCTAATCATCATCACACCAGGGCCAGTGTCCCCAGACCAGTGTAAGCCAGCAACAGTATTTCTGATCACTTCCGCACTAGTGCCAGTGATCCAGACTAGTGCAGCCAGCATCAGTGTAGTGCAGCCAGCATCAGTGTTCCTGATTACACCAGTGCCAGTGACCCAGACAACAGTGTGTCTGATCACCTCAACACTAGTGCCAGTGTTACCACAGCCAGTGCAGCTAGCATCAGTGTTCCTAATTGACCTCAACACATGCTAACATCACCGGACTAGTGTAAACCAACAACAGCATTCCAAATCGCAGCCACATGAATCTCAGTGTCAACAGAACAGTGCAGCCAGAAACAGTGTTCCTAATTGCTGCTTCACCAGTCACATTGTTACTACACCAGTGTGTCCCTGATAGCCACCACACTAGTCCCAGTGTCATCAGACTAGTGTAAGCCAGCAGTTCCTGATTGCTGTCACACCAGTCCCAGTGTGAACCAGGAACAGTGGTCATGAGCATCACCACACCAAAACAGTGTCACTAGACCACTGTAAGTCAGAAACAGTGTTCCTGATCTCCACCAGCACACCAGTTCCCTTATCACCACTAGACCAGTGCAGCCAGCAACAATGTTCCCGATTACAACCACACCATTCCCTGTGTTGCCAGACTAGTGTAAGTCAGACCAGTGTTCTTGATCACTGGCACACCAGTGATAGCGTCACCAGACCAGTACAGCCAGCAACAATGTTCCTGGTCGCTAGCCGCACCAGTGCCCATGTCATCAGAGCCAATGCAGCCATCAACATTGTTTCCGATCACCACCACACCAGTGCAGTGTTGCCTCTGCCTGCTGCCTGTACAGATTATGGCCTGTTTATTGATTGTATGTTTGTAGCACTGCTCCCGCAGGAACTGCTTGAATACTGGTACCCGGGCTTCCCACTGATTATTCTGCAGCCAGTTACACTGTATTTTCACACAGCCAGGTGCACACACGCTTCCACTCGTTGTCTCCAATGACCAGTCTAAGGGATTTGTTTTTATGTTTTTTAGTTAGTTACATAGTTAGTCAGGTTGAAAAAAAAAACACAAGTCCATCTAGTTCAACCATAAAAATAAATAAATAAGAAATAATGCGAAAAAATAGGGGGGAAGAAGAGAAACGGGACTTTGTATGAGGCATGTGGGTGAGTATGTTGGGCATTATGGTAAATGTTGTATAAATAATGAGCATGGGATTGGGCCAAATACAGTCAAAAAAGAACATATTTAAGACCATAGTAAAAGCGTGTTGACAACAATGTACAAACAGGCAGAATTCATAAATTGGTTATACAGTAACAACAACACATATACATAGTACAATAAATAAGTGCATCAATAGATCTAAACTCAACGCGTTTCTTGGCTTAAAACCAATCGTCAGGAGTCCGATGCCATGTAACTGTATCAAAAACAATAAAGTACCTATTAATGTATGAACAGATGTTTGTAAGGAAGATACACTGAAAGTGTGATTTTCCATGTACTCACAAGTTGTGCATTGATTAATGATGATAATGTGTTGCAATACGATAAAGGTCTGGGTCCATAGAGTCTCACCCGGGGTTGAGGCAGAGAGCACACCCCAATAGACCGCCGGCACGGCAGCCAAGATGACAGAAACACCCATGCAGACCGGCAGTCAGGGATGTCTGGCGGGGCCAAGGAGTGTGAGTAAGCTGGGGAAAAAATGATGATGGTGAGGAAGGGTGTATGAATGGTGAGTGAGTGATAATGGGATGAGTGAAAGCAGCATGGGATAGCCATAGGTATGTGAAAGGAAACTGGGGAAAGAGCGGCTGTGAAGGTGAAAGGAGGGATGGAATGGGTGTGCAGAAGGAGGCCATAGCTGTGATGGGTGAACCTGAGTGACAGAATGTGTGAAAGTTACCTGTGTGATTGGTGCCCTGCCGAGCCAGAAGTCCAACATGAGTGGCGGGATCATGGGATGCCCGGTCAGAGGCAGCCATTTAATGCCGTGGACATGAGGTGCGCGCACGCCAACGTCGTGCGCAGGCGTGATGACGCGGTAAGGAGCAGAAGGGGAGGGCCGATATATGCGGCCGCCCATCATGCCCTACAGCGTCTAAGCCCGGAGAAGGACAACCACTAAAGCATCCCTTATGCAGCGGCAAAGACGCCGCAGGCGGGATGTAGGGAGCATGACGCCGATGCGCCGAGGCCAGGGCCCGCCCACGTCAAAGACGGAAGGGTGATGGGTCCTAGGCTGGGCGCGTCACAACCCCGGGGAGTAGACAGGATGGGACCCGGCGTATTCAATATGCAGAAGACAAATGGGTAACAAAAGTATAAACTTAGAAAAGGGGAAGAAGGGCTTAAGTAGCTCAAGAACGGGTATATAATTAATAACAAAAACAAGCATATCTTTGCCTTGAATATAATCAATGTAGCAAAGAAAACACAAGCATATTCAATCCCTGCATAGGAAGCATTCTCTGTGCAGGGAAGTATAAGATGTACAGAGCTTTAGCCCTGAATTTAATCAGTATTTATCTGACTAAAGCAAAACAATAAATAAAGCGAAGCAAAAAATAATGGTAATTGATGAAAAATAAGAATAAAAAAAGTAAGAAAGCTTTAGCCCTGAATTAAATCAGTTATTTGTCTAGCTAAAGAAATAAACAAAAAATAAAATAGAGTAGAACTTTAGCCCTGAATTAAATCAGTATTTGTCTGACTAAAGGGGAACAAAAATAAAAAGACAGAAAAAGTAAAATAGAAATAATTGGGAAAGAAGAAATAGTTTCGTCCCTGGATGTCATCAGTATTAATTTAACGGGAGAAAAAAGAAAGGAGAAGAACAAAGTAGGGGAAAGGGGGAAATAGTTGACAAAAAATGAACATATATGTATAACTGATGAGGATAGTGATATGGAATGGGGAACAAGACCAAAAATAATGTTGTACCGTATAGGACATAAAATGTATATATAAAACAGGTGTATTATGCACTAAGGGATCAGTTGCAAATGTCATAATGAAGAATAAAGAAATATAAGCAGTAGGTTGTACATACGACTCTTGCATTGCAAAAAGTCAATGAACAAGAGCGGGACCATAGGTCTCAATAAGATGATATAAGGTATGAAAAATGAGAGAAGAGGAAGAAAGGAAAGGGTAAGAATAAGGAGATCAGAAAGAAGCAACGTGTCTGGTAAATAATAAAATGGGGAAAAGAAACAGACAGGATAATACAGCATGATAAGCGGGTCAGTTATAATAAGTATGTGTGAGCATGAGTAGGTGGAATAGTTTGGTCACAAAAGGCGGGTGTCTGCCACCCTGGTTATCGAATGTCAAGGGGGGTTGTGATCAATCCACACTTTTTTTGCAAAGGAGCACCAACATGCCTCCATCCCAATATATGCGAAAAAATAGGGGGGAAGAAGAGAAACGGGACTTTGTATGAGGCATGTGGGTGAGTATGTTGGGCATTATGGTAAATGTTGTTGTATAAATAATGAGATCAATGTGAGTTCCACAAATGGTAATATATCATAATCATGGTATAAGAGTTTTAATGGCATGGGATTGGGCCAAATACAGTCAAAAAAGAACATATTTAAGACCATAGTAAAAGCGTGTTGACAACAATGTACAAACAGGCAGAATTCATAAATTGGTTATACAGTAACAACAACACATATACATAGTACAATAAATAAGTGCATCAATAGATCTAAACTCAACGCGTTTCTTGGCTTAAAACCAATCGTCAGGAGTCCGATGCCATGTAAAAGTTGTGCATTGATTAATGATGATAATGTGTTGCAATACGCTAAAGGTCTGGGTCCATAGAGTCTCACCCGGGGTTGAGGCAGAGAGCACACCCCAATAGACCCCTGGCACGGCAGCCAAGATGACAGAAACACCCATGCAGACCGGCAGTCAGGGACGTCTGGCGGGGCCAAGGAGTGTGAGTAAGCTGTGTGATTGGTGCCCTGCCGAGCCAGAGTGGCGGGATCTATTGGGGTGTGCTCTCTGCCTCAACCCCGGGTGAGACTCTATGGACCCAGACCTTTATCGTATTGCAACACATTATCATCATTAATCAATGCACAACTTTTACATGGCATCGGACTCCTGACGATTGGTTTTAAGCCAAGAAACGCGTTGAGTTTAGATCTATTGATGCACTTATTTATTGTACTATGTATATGTGTTGTTGTTACTGTATAACCAATTTATGAATTCTGCCTGTTTGTACATTGTTGTCAACACGCTTTTACTATGGTCTTAAATATGTTCTTTTTTGACTGTATTTGGCCCAATCCCATGCCATTAAAACTCTTATACCATGATTATGATATATTACCATTTGTGGAACTCACATTGATCTCATTATTTATACAACAACATTTACCATAATGCCCAACATACTCACCCACATGCCTCATACAAAGTCCCGTTTCTCTTCTTCCTCCCCTATTTTTTCGCATATATTGGGATGGAGGCATGTTGGTGCTCCTTTGCAAAAAAAGTGTGGATTGGTCACAACCCCCCTTGAAATAAGAAATAATATCAAACAAACAATCTCATATACCTAATCCTATGCCCACAGTTGATCCAGAGGAAGATGAAAAACCCCAGCAAAGCATGATCCAATTTGCTACAGCAGGGGAAAAAATTCCTTCCTGACCCCCAAGAGGCAATCAGATTTTCTCTGCATCAACTTTACGTATAAATGTTAGTACCCATTTATATTGTGTGCACTTAGGAAAGAATCCCAGCCTTTCTTCAAGCAATCAACTGAGCTGGCCAGAACCACCTCTGGAGGGAGTCTATTCCACATTTTTACAGCTCTTACTGTGAAGAAACTTTTCCGTATTTCGAGCTGAAATCTCTTTTCATCTAGGCGTAAAGAGTGCCCCCTTGTCCTCTGTGTTGACCGTAAAGTGAATAACTCAACACCAAGTTCACTATATGGACCCTTTATATCTTTATATATTTGTAAATGTTGATCATATCCCCCTTAATCTCCTCTTCTCAAGAGAGAATAAATTCAGTTCCTCTAATCTTTCCCTCATAGCTGAGCTCCTCCGTGTCTCTTATCAGTTTGGTTGCCCTTCTCTGCACTTTCTCCAGTTCCCCAATATCCTTTTTGAGAACTGGTGCCCAAAACTGAACGGCATATTCCAGATTATTTGGAGAACTTGGATAGGAGATGGGATTTAGTAGGATACTCCAAATTAACTATGCACAAGTGAGGACAACTCTCTTTCTGTAGAACTGTGGAGCAGATTATCTGCTGAAGCATACAGTGTCTGTATAGAAGAATAAGTCCCCCTGTAGCAGAAGAGACTCAGTGGAATTTGCCAGTGGACTTAGGTCTTCAAAACACTAGCCGGTGTCTCCTTTAGCTCACACACCCAGTATGCTGACTTCTAGGACTAGAGGGGGGATTTCAGCAACACACACTCAGTCTCAAGGATCCCTTCAGGGTCTGTACTCACAAAATGTCCAGGGACAGCTGGTAGCCTCCTTCCAACTTCCAAACGACACTGTATACCAGTGACATAACCAGAGGGACCCTGAGGAACCCTGGGTTGTAGCTTTCAGGCTTCAGGCTCTCAGGTCTGGCACCTGAGGCTGCATGGCAGCCTTCGCTGGGGAGAGGCAGCTGCCTCCTCCCCTCCTGAACCTCTCACCTCAGAGGTGGGCTGGACTGGAACCCTGAACCCATGTGCTCTTCAAATATAAATACAGTCACCCAGCATGCAATGGGGCACATTCCCTTCTAATTGGCCAGGGCTGTATCTACATCCATGCTCTCACCTGCTAGGTTTCCTCCCACTGTCCAATATGCCTTTTTGCTACGGATTAGTGTGAAACATCAAGACAGCATGAGCTGCATCAGATCACACTGAGCAGACCTCACCAATCAATCACTGCTCTCTATTAAGCAGACAGCACCTAAATTTGCCTGTCTACTTCTCTGTTAAGCAGAAAAGCCAAAAACTATATACACTCTCTAGCACCTACCTAGGGGGATGCTACTTGTTAAAGCTGTGGGGAGCATATATCTTATTAAATTTACAACTTTGTGTGAAATTAAATTCTATTTTCTTTCTGCATTTTCCAAACACGTGTACAATAAAAAGGACATCTTAAAAAGAAATAACCATGGTTCTTAAAAATTACCTTCAGGTGTCTAATTCCACATTGTGGTCATTTTGTGAGTGTTTCTACTATCCTGAAGTTTCAGTGCCTCCATAGATAATCAGAAAATTAGATGCCTAACAATCTTCTTGGATTTTGGGCCCCTCTATGCAGCTACAAATTCTCACAACATACATATGCAGTATTCCTATGCTTGGGAGGAGTAGCAGAATGTATTTAGGGGTGTTTATATCTAAGTATGTCCATGTTGTCTGTATATCTTATATCTTATTAATTGACCATGGTGTGCCACCTTATCAGTGCCCATCAGAGCAGCCTATCAGTGCCCATCAGTGCAGCCGCATCAGTGCACATCAATGAACGAGAAAAATTACCTGTTTTTCAAAATTTTATAACAAATTATGAAACCGTTTTTTTTTTCAAAATTTTTGGTCTTTTTTCATTTTTTTTTAGCAAAAAATAAAAAACCCAGCAGTGATTAAATACCACCAAAAGGAAGCTATATTTGTGTGAAAAAAATGATAAAAATGTAATTTGGGTACATTGTTGCATGACCGCGCAATTGTCATTCAAAGTGCGAAAGCTGAAAATTGGCCTGGGCAGGAAGGGGGTTTAAGTGCCTAGTAGGCAAGTGGTTGAATTATAGAAACTCCCTGACACCATCACCTTACCTCTCTAACAGTAAAGAAAACCCCTATGCAGTTTGTGATTCAACCTCTTGTTCAACTTCAACTGTCTTAAGTGGTCTGAGACTGAATAGTTTTTTCCTTATGCTAGAATTACCATTTTGATATAAACTTTCAAAAATCTATGCTGGTTACTACTAGTGATATTATTTTTATCAGCAAATTCCTGGATATAGTCCCTTACCATTGCCTCCAATAGTTTACACACTATTGATATTAGACTGACTGGTCTGTAGTTTCCAGATATACAGTACTGTGCAAAAAGTTTTAGGCAGGTGTGAAAAATGTGTTCATTTTATTTTTATCAATTTGGAAAATCTAAATCGAATCAATATTTGATGTGACCACCCCCTGCCTTCAACACAGCATCCGTTCTTCAATTCTTCTAGGTACACTTGCACACAGTTTTTTAAGGAACTCGGCAGGTAGGTTGTTCCAAACATCTTGGAGCACTAACCACAGATCTTCTGCCTCAATTCCTTCTGTCTCTTCATGTAATCCCAGACAGACTCAAGGATGTTGAGACCAGAGCTGAGTGGGGGTCAAACTAAATTAGATTTTTCTTGTGTTCGCTCACTTTGTATTTTGTAAGTTGATAAAAATAAATTAATAAAAAATACATTTTTGAAAGCATTCTTACTAGTATTGGGCGAATGGCTCGGTCCGAGCATGAGTTAGGGATGAACATTGGCTGTTCATCCGTTCAGTAAACACACAAATTGTTTGGCGTTCTACCATTTATTGGGCTCGCTGAATGCCTCACAATGCACTGCTCACCGCACAGTGTATTGGAGGCCCTGATTGACCCATTCAGCAATGAAGGATTGGCCCATTCAGGGCAAAGAACACTGTTGGAGCCATGATTGGAAAAAGTAATAATGACTGTGCCCAAACATGGCTCATTGCTCATAGACCCACCCCACACTATAAAAGGTTCCTTCCCAGAGCAGCCATTTGCCATGTGATATTGGAGTACAGATAGATAAAACAGGGCTCTGTTTATTGCTACCAGCAAGTTAGTGTGCTATAGTGTGCTATTGTGATTCTATTGTGAGTGTAAAATATCAGTGTAGTGTGAATATAGTGATCGTGCAGCATGAGTGTAGTGCGACCGTTCATTTTTACTTTAATGTCAGTTTAGTGTGAATATAGTAATAGAGCAGCGTGAATGTAGCGTTCATTTTTAATGTAGTGTCAGTTTATTGTGTCAGGGCAGGTTTACTGCAGTATATTGAAGTGTGTCAGTATACAGTATCAGGGCAGTTTTACATTTTTATATTAAAGTGCATTAGTTTATGTTTGCTGCAGTATATTGAAGTGTGTTAGCGCATTTTTTCTGCACTATATTGAATTGCATTAGTGCACGTTTACGGCAGTACATGGAAGTGCGTTAGTGCACGTTTACTGCAGTATATTGAAATGGGTTTCTGCATGTTTACTGCAGTATATAAAAGTGTGTCAGGGTACTTTTATGGCAGGTAATTGAAGTGCGTTAGTGCAGTTTTACTACAGTATATTGTAATGTGTCAGTGGAGTGTTTCTGTGTAGTGAGTACTCAAGTTAAAGTTCACCAAACACCACTTTACATTGAATAAAGTGCATCCAAGTACACATTTCCCCGTCCCTATTACATTTCGATAATAATTTATTTGTGTCCACAGGTAAAGGTGGACGTGGTCCATCCTCAGGCAGGGCACCATTTCCTCTGTTTAGTGATGTTGCCCATGCATCAAAAATATAGTTCACAAATAAAGTGCATATAAGAAATATATTCTCAACTCCCAAAAAATGGTTAATTTATGTGGGTGATAATAACTTAGGTGCTGGTCCTCTTTTCGTTTTTTGTATGCCCAATGACTTGTATATAAGCCTTTAAAATGGGCACTGTTGATTTTTCTAGTTCGGTTCTAATAGACTTCAATGGGGTTCGTTGTTCAGTTTTAAACTTTTGTGATGTTCAGTTCTGGCATGAACCAAACAGGGGGGGTCGTTTGGCCCATCTCTAATTCTTACTTTACGGCATTTCTTCACACCTGCCAAAAACGTTTGCACAGTATTGTCCCTGGTGATGTCACTGACCAAATATGACCATGTAGCCATTTCTGGGCAATGACGTTGGCAACTATACCCTGTGTCACGTACCTGGTAGGTGGAGCCCGGAGTGCAGAGAACGGCCTCTCGTATACTTCTGACTTAGGAACCCCTGAAGGTGTGAACAGGGGCTCAGAAGTACAGAGGGGCACAAGTGCCTAGCTGGAACACTGGAGTAGAGAGCTGGATCCTGTAGTCAGCAGGGAGGTGCTCTGTAGTCCCGAAGCAGGTTGCAGACAGCAGGAAGGTGCACTGTAGTCCCATAGCAGGTTGCAGACAGCAGGGAAGAGTACTGTAGTCCTGTAGCAGGTTGCAGACAACAGGGAGGTGCACTGTAGTCCCGTAGCAGGTTGCAGACAGCAGGGAGGTGCACTGTAGTCCTGTAGCAGGTTGCAGACAGCAGGGAGGTGCACTGTAGTCCCGTAGCAGGTTGCAGACAGCAGGGAGGTGCCCTGTAGTCCTGTAGCAGGTTGCAGACAGCAGGGAGGTGCACTGTAGTCCCGTAGCAGGTTGCAGAGAGCAGGGAGGTGCACTGTAGTCCCGTAGCAGGTTGCAGACAGCAGGGAGGAGTACTGTAGTCTCGCAGCAGGTTGCAGACAGCAGGGAGGAGTACAGTAGTCCTCTAGCAGGTTGCAGACAGAAGGGAGGTGCAGACAAGCCAGGTCAAGGTACTGGCAGGCAGATCAGGTACAGGAGGGCAAACCAAGAGAATAGTCAGAGTCCAAGCCGAGATCGGGGCATGCAGCAAACAGGTAAGTCAGGAACAAGCCAAGTAAGTTACAGGGGGCGCGCGCACCCACACGCCGCTATTGCGTACGCGCGTTCGCCCATTAGCGCTATTGGCGCTATTGCGCCCGTGCGAGCGCCGGATGGCGCTTACAGGCATTCTTTTAATCTTCTGTTTGCTGGAATGACTACAAGAGGGCTTTTCCTGACATTGCCCCCCTCCAAAGGGCAGCCTCCGGATGCCCAACTGGGCCATTTTACTCGGGTGAGTTCTTTTGAAGGCTAGAATTAGTCTTTTTGCGTGGATGTTAGTCTCTGGTTCCCAGGAGTTCTCCTTGGGGCCGTAACCCTTCCATTTCACCAGGTACTGAACCTGATTACGTCTCCTCCGGCAATCTATGATGGATTCTATCTCGAATTCTTCTTCGCCGTTAATAAGTACAGGCTCAGAAGGACCGGTAAGAAAGGGATCCGGGACTGACGGTTTGAGTAAAGCAACGTGAAAGACTGGATGAATACGGAAAGATTCCGGTAGCTTCAACTCATACACCACACTGTTAATTTTTCTCAACACTGGGAAGGGACCCACAAACTTAGGGCCCAATTTCTTGGATGGGCATGCCAGTTTCAGGTTCTGTGTGGACAACCAGACTTGATCTCCAGGTTTTAGGTCAAGCTTCCCTCTTCTCTTTTTGTCAAACGTTTCCTTGTTATAGTCCTGGGTCCTTGCCATTGTTTCTTGAAGTAGCTTGTTGTTGGTGCTGAAGAAGTTCAAGGTTTCTTGAGCCGCCGGTACTGCACACTCTGGCATGTTATTGGAGAGAAACTAGGGATGGAACCCGTAGTTCGCAAAAAACAGGGATTGGTTGGTTGCAGAATGCACAGAATTATTGTAGGCGAACTCAGCAAGAGGTAGCAGAGGCACCCAGTCATCTTGAGAAAAGCAAGAATAGCATCGCAAATATTGTTCAAGGGTCTGGTTGGTTCGTTCAGTTTGACCATTCGTCTGAGGATGGTAGGCAGAAGAGAAGGAGAGGTCAATCTTCAAGGCCCCACACAGGGCTTTCCAGAATTTGGATGTAAATTGTACCCCCCGATCAGATACAATATTAGCGGGTACACCATGGAGTCTTACAATGTCTTTAATAAAAATCTTCGCAGTCTCGGAAGCAGATGGGGTACCCTTCATAGGCAGAAAGTGAGCCATTTTAGAAAGTCTGTCAACCACTACGAAGATGGTGGTGAAATCTTCTGAAGGTGGTAATTCCACAATGAAATCCATGGAGATCATCCTCCATGGTCTTTCTGGTACAGGTAGAGGCCTCAACAGTCCCCAAGCCCTGGTCTTTCTGCCCTTGTTCTGGATGCAAGTAGTACATGCTTCAATATATTGTCTGCAGTCCTTTTGTAACTGAGGCCACCAAAACATGCGCTGCAGGAGTTCAGAAGTTTTGTGTACCCCGAAGTGGCCAGCTAGTTCATGGTCATGACAAGACTTGAGGTTGGCAACCCGTGTCTGTTGTGGCACAAAAATTCTGTCCTTGTATCAAAGTAGATCATTTGTCCACTGTAAAGTGACATCTGTTGTATGGGGAGCCAGTGAAGAAGCTTGTTTAATTTGGGAAAGCAGATCTCCCTGAAGCATGAGAAAATTCCCAGGAGCAAGGATGGTATCAGGAGGAGAAGAAACTTCAGGTTCGCTGAACATCCGGGAAAGCGCGTCTGGTTTAGTATTCTTAGATCCCGGCCTATAAGTGATGTGAAAGGCAAATCTAGTGAAAAAAAGTGCCCATCTGGCTTGTCGTGGTTTCAATCTCTTGGCAACTTTCAAGTACTCTAAGTTCTTGTGATCAGTGTACACCAGGATAGGATGGGCTGCTCCTTCCAAGAGGTAACGCCATTCTTCTAGCGCAGCCTTGATTGCAAGTAGTTCTCTGTCCCCGACATCATAATTTTTTTCAGCTTCGGTTAGCCTGTGAGAGAAGAATGCCACTGGGTGTAACAGAGCCTTGGATCCTTGTCTCTGTGAAAGAACTGCCCCTACTGCTATCTCAGAAGCATCTACTTCCAGTATATAAGGTAAGGCTGGGTCAGGATGTTTTAAGACGGAGGCTGAAACAAACTGTTCTTTCAAGGAAGTAAAGGCTGCTTGAGCTTCAGGAGACCATTGGAAACGGGTGCCTTGCCGGGTAAGACTTGTGATGGGGAAAATGATAGAAGAAAATCCCTTGATGAATTTGCGATAAAAATTCGCAAACCCCACAAATCGCTGGACTCCCCTCTTATCAGTCGGGGCTGGCCAATCCAAGATGGCAGAGACCTTCTGTGGATCCATCTTGACACCATCTATCGAAATGATCAGGCCCAGAAACTGGATGCTTTGGCGTTCAAACTCGCACTTCTCAGGTTTTGCATACAAGCCATGCTGGCGAAGGCGGGTTAGAACTTTTCTGACATGTTCCCGATGAGTAGCCAGTGAGGAGGAAAAGATCAAGATGTCATCCAGGTACACTATGATAAACAAGTCAAGATAGTCTCTGAAAATATCATTAACAAAATGCTGGAAGGTGGCGGGAGCATTGCATAACCCGAAAGGCATGACAAGATACTCAAAATGTCCGAAGCGGGTACGGAAGGCCGTTTTCCATTCATCTCCGCTTCAGATCCGGACTAAATTGTAGGCTCCACAAAGGTCTAATTTGGTAAAGATGGATGCAGTTCCGAGTCGCTGGAAAAGTTCAGGTACCAAGGGTAGAGGATACCGATTCTTAATTGTGATTTTATTAAGGTCTCGATAATCTACGCAAGGGCGTAGAGAGTGGTCTTTCTTTTCTACGAAGAAAATCCCTGCTCCTGCTGGAGAGGTAGAAGGGCGTATGAACCCTTTCCTCAGGTTGTCATCTATGTATTCTTTAAGAGTTCCAAGTTCAAGTTCAGTCAAGGGAAAAATTCTCCCAAAGGGAATTTCTGCTCCGGGAAGCAACTCAATCGGGCAGTTGTAAGGTCTATGGGGTGGCAGAGTCTCTGCCC
Source organism: Aquarana catesbeiana (assembly GCF_042186555.1). Taxonomy (NCBI): domain Eukaryota; kingdom Metazoa; phylum Chordata; class Amphibia; order Anura; family Ranidae; genus Aquarana; species Aquarana catesbeiana. Next base: position 449,688,602 of record NC_133326.1, on the reverse strand, counting down.
CTTTCTTACTGAATACATCCAGAAAATCATGATAAGCCTTAGGAACTGCTTGGCAGGCTTCAGCATCGGTCTCCAGACATAGCAGAGAAGATGGGATGTTGGGAGTTTCCCAACCCGGGCCAACTCATCTTTTAGTGGCTCGGAAAGTCCCATGCGGAACTGGTGGTGTAGGGTGGCGTCGTTCCAGTTTGTGTCGGAACTCCAACGCCTGAACTCAGATACACAGTCCTCAGCCGCCCTACGGCCTTGCTGGAGAGAGAACAGAGCTGCTTCTGCGGTAGCTGCTAGTTTCGTGTCCTCATAGAGAAGGGCCATGGCTTGGAAGAAAGTGTCCAGTTGGTTAAGGCAGCTGTTCTTTTGCTCCAGGAGTTTGATGAGCCCATGCCTGGGGTTCCCCCAGCAGGAGGGAGATGACGAACCCCAACTTGGTGGTTTCTAAAGAAAAAGTCCTGGGTTGTAGTGCAAAGAAAAGTTCACAGGCGTTACGGAATGCTCTGAACTTGCTGCGGTCCCCGGAGAACCTTTCTGGTGTGGGAACTTTAGGTTCTGGAGGCAACATTACTACAGAAGGACCTGAGGAAGGACCTGGAGCGGAGGTAGAGAGCACTTGAACACGTTCTTCCAGACGTTTATAACCGTCTTGCAGGTCTTTAACAGCCTGTGTAAGTCCAGCCAGATGATGGCATAAGTCCTCCATAGGCGACGTTCCCTGCGTGGGCTTGGACATGGCTGTCCGGTACTGTCACGTACCTGGTAGGTGGAGCCCGGAGTGCAGAGAACGGCCTCTCGTATACCTCTGACTTAGGAACCCCTGAAGGTGTGAACAGGGGCTCAGAAGTACAGAGGGGCACAAGTGCCTAGCTGGAACACTGGAGTAGAGAGATGGATCCTGTAGTCAGCAGGGAGGTGCTCTGTAGTCCCGAAGCAGGTTGCAGACAGCAGGAAGGTGCACTGTAGTCCCGCAGCAGGTTGCAGACAGCAGGGAGGAGTACTGTAGTCCTGTAGCAGGTTGCAGACAGCAGGGAGGTGCACTGTAGTCCCGTAGCAGGTTGCAGACAGCAGGGAGGTGCACTGTAGTCCCGTAGCAGGTTGCAGACAGCAGGGAGGTGCACTGTAGTCCCGTAGCAGGTTGCAGACAGCAGGGAGGTGCACTGTAGTCCTGTAGCAGGTTGCAGACAGCAGGGAGGTGCACTGTAGTCCCGTAGCAGGTTGCAGACAGCAGGGAGGTGCACTGTAGTCCCGTAGCAGGTTGCAGACAGCAGGGAGGAGTACTGTAGTCTCGCAGCAGGTTGCAGACAGCAGGGAGGAGTACAGTAGTCCTGTAGCAGGTTGCAGACAGCAGGGAGGTGCAGACAAGCCGGGTCAAGGTACTGGCAGGCAGATCAGGTACAGGAGGGCAAACCAAGAGAATAGTCAGAGTCCAAGCCGAGATCGGGGCAGGCAGCAAACAGGTAAGTCAGGAACAAGCCAAGTAAGTACTGGATACAGAGAAACTGGTAACAAGGGAGCAGAGGTCTCAGGAAACGCTGTAGACCAGACAGCAAGGCAGCATTGGAACAGTCTCCTTTAAATAGCCCATCTTGGCGCCAAGTGTGTTACAGGGGGCGCGCGTGCGCACCCACGCGCGCCTGTGCGCCGCTATTGGTGCTATTGCGTACGCGCATTTGCCTACTGGCGCTATTGCGCACGCGCGTTCGCCCATTAGCGCTATGGGCGCTATTGCGCGCGCGCGAGCGCCGGATGGCGCTTACAGGCATTCTTTTAATCTTCTGTTTGCTGGAATGACTACAAGAGGGCTTATCCTGACACCCTGTCTGCATATCCAAGGATTCACAGGCAGCAAATGAATGGGACAAGAGGACATCACTGGGTGCTAAGGATGCGTCTGGCACCCACTGTTTCCTTAACAACTATTGACAGTGGAGAAAGGAAGATGTCATGTATAGTAGCAATCGAAAAACCACTACTGTGTATGATGTTCGGCTTCAACTGAACAGCTGAAAATCGGGCATTTGAATGCCCAAACAAGTAAATTTTGGTCCAAACCTTTAGCTCATCCTTAGTAGCCACCTTCTTTTACTAGTTTATTTTTTCTAGAGGCACCCTTCAAGCAGACCAACTTTATTTTTTAGGCCTTCATCCCTGCCCCTGGCTATTGCAAGGACCAAGAACAAAAGTCCTCTATGCTGTGGCAACCTCACCAGTACATTTTAAGGGGAACACCACTCCAAAAAAACAAAACAAAATGGTGTGGGGTTTGTGATGTTTTAACACAAAGTATAGGCAGACAGCAAAGAGCTTGAACAGGAGCCTGGTGGTTATTCAGCAGCATCCATCTTACAACTACCACAGCTCCCCGCCCCAGATCACATGACTAAAACTATTAACCATTTCCTAACGTGTATAAGGAACTAGGCATAACAATTGAACTTGAAGTATAACATAAAGCATACACATCATTACATCTTCCCTCTCAAGTATGAAACATTTAATATGAGACAAAGTCCCTCCATATTTTTGGTTTAATAGCTTGACCATAGCGAGAGAACGCTCATCATGTGTAGCATTGGTGTCCAATTGAGAGTCACTCCCAGCATTATCACATGCTGATACGTTTATGCTGTCCTCGGTATCCTCAAGTAGACCCAAAATCCGAGTTTAGGACTTCTGTGCCATCATGGGCTTGTTTTTTATCTCCATTGTCATTCGGTTCCTCTGATGATGTATCCGCGGCAGCGTCTGGACAAAGATGACGCCTATTTCGTCTCAGTTTCTGTCCCCACTTGGTCTCAATTATATAAGATTTTGGTGAATTGGCTTCTTTGATAATTCAAGCAGGTTCCCATGTATTCCCAGTGACTCTGTGTCGCACAGCTTGCCCAGCAGAGAGTGGACGTAGGGATTTTGTAGATTTATCAAAATACAGTTTTTGCCTTTTCATGTTTATGATCCTCTGAGCTGTTACTTGATCCTGTGGAATAGACTGAGGCTGCAATTTCTGTGGTGCAATAGGCACTGTGGTCCTCAGTGTTCTACCCATTATCAGCTGTGCAGGTCAGCATAAACCTTCAATAGGTGTTGCACAATAGTTTAACAGTCCTAGGTACACATCCTGCCCTGATGATTGTGCGTTAGGTATAATGGATTTGGCTATGCCAACATACTTCTCTGCTAGACCATTGGCCTGTGGGTGATAGGGGCTTTTGGGTTTGTACCTGATTCCCCATTCATGCAGGAAGCACTGGAACTCAGAACATGAGAATTGTGGGCCATTATCAGACACAACTTCACACACTCCATGTCTTGAAAGTATGGTTTTGAAGGCCCATGTGACTGTGACTGTGATTCTTTTAAATTTCTCAACTGCAGTAGCTCAAAGTATTTGCTGTAGTAATCTACTACTATCAGGTAATGGTTGTCCTCAAAATGAAAAATATCTGTAGCCAGTCTTTGCCATGCCCGTGAGGGAGGATTCCAAGGTGTAAGAAGTTCTTTTGCATTGTGTTTTTGAAATGTTTGGCAGGTTTCACACTTCTTCACAAGTGTCTCAAAATCAAAGTCCAAATTGGCCAGGAAACCACTTTGCGCTCTGTGCTTACACAGAGTGATGCCCAAATGTCCCTGGTGGATTTGTTCCAGTACTTCTGCCTGCTGTGACTTAGGAATGAGAATACGGTCACCCATAAATATGATATCCGTATGAATACATAGCTCATCTTTCACAGGCCAGAATCCCTGTAGTTCAGGACACAGCTTCTTTAGTTTTTCTGGCCAGCCATTGCACATGACACAAGTTAGTTTTTCTAGGACTTTATCCTGTTTGGTGTCTTGTCGTATCTTCTGCAGCCGTACATCCAATATTTAAATGTTCACTAGTACTGTATGTACCTGTTCTTCCAACTCAGGTTCATCCCATGCTTCATGCCCTTCTGGAAACAGCCTAGACAGGGTATCTGCCATTGGAATTTCCTTTCCAGGCTTATACTTCACTGTGAGATCATACTGCTGTAATTTCATAACCATCTGCTGCAGACGTTGAGGTGTAGAAGCTAGTGATTTCTGTAAGATGTACTCCTATGGCTTGTGGTCCATTTCCACAACTACCGGCGACCATATATGTACTGGTGAAATTTCTCACATCCATTCACAATGTCCAGCATCTCTTTCTCAATTTGAGCATAATTGGCTTGCATTGTGGTCAGTGCTCATGAAGCATATGCCACAGGATGTCCTTGTTGAGTCAGTACAGCACCTAATCCAAACTGGGATGCATCCACTTGAAGTACAGTGTCACAGTTTACGTAAAAAAATTTCAGTATTGTCCCTGGATGTTTAGCAATCAGTTTTTTCACATTGTCAAAAGTCTTTTCCATGTTTGCATCCCAACACCAAACAGCATCCTTCGGTAGTAGTGTACATAGCGGTGCTATCTGTTGAGCAAGGCCCTGAGAGAATTTAGATAGATAGTTGACAATGCCAAGTGACGTCTCCAGCTCCTTTCTGGAGGTTGGGACCTTCATGTTAAGAACTGCTGTAATCTTCTTTGGATCAGGCTTCAAGCCCTCTTTGGTTAGCAGGTGTCCAAAATATGTAACTTCTTCTACCCAAATTTGCACTTTGTTTGGATTGAGTGTAAGATTCTTCTCATGACACCGATTGAGCAAAGCAGTAAGGTTTTTGTCATGTTCCATTTGATTCTTTCCATAGACCAGCAAATCATTAACTATTACTTCAACACCCTGTAGACCAGCGATCAAGTCGTGTGATTTCTTTTGAAATATTTCCTTTGCAGACGCTATGCCGAAAGTTACCCTTGTGAAGCGACATCGACCCAAAGGGGAGATGAAAGTGGTCAAGCTTCATCAAGACCCAATTGCCAGTAACCAGAATGGGTGTCTGTGATGAAGGGGGGGGGAGGGAAGCTACAAAGATGACTAAAGTGGCAAAGTGAACTAAAAAAGCAGAAACAGGCCAATGCATGAATAGATCCTACATGCTAAAAGAACATGGTGGGGATGCAGTGCAGTGCAACGTAGCTGATCAACATGACATGTTGCGGGCAGACAAAGCCTAATATATAAAGGTAATCGTGAAACAGTGACTGCTTGAATATAGCAAAACAAAAATGCATATACTAACACAAATAGGATGAATAATGACACAATGCAAAAAAATATATATATATATATATATAATGCAAGAAAAATATATGTGGGCTAGTGCCCCATTAGCAAAAACGTGCCAGATCCTGGTGAACTACAAGTGACAAATCCCTAGGACAAACATGAATATTAGTTCTATCATCCAGTCCAAAAAACAAAAACACGTGATGAGAAACACAAAACAAGTCCAATCGTGAAGGGAAGGGGGATCTTCAGTGAGGACACCTCCGTGTTTGCAAGCCGCTTACCTTACAGCTGTAAGGTGTACAGCCTGTGTTGCAAATGACCCGCAGGTGTAGACGTTCCGTGTATACAGGCAGTGACAATGATGAACATGCCAAGCGAAATATAAAAAATAAAAAGTATACAGCATGTAAAATAACTCTGCAACGACCACAGTGGAGGGGGGGCAAGACACACACAGGGGGAGGTTGCACTCACTTTCATGAAGTGAGTGTGGGCATCAATCCATGAGCGCCGATCTCGTATGCCTCCAGGAGTGTCACCCATCTGGAATCTGTCCCCGTGCCTGGAAACTGGAATATGTCCCCGTGCCTCTCTCCTCAGTGTTCGTCAGGTAGAGTAGTGATGTACAGTGTGAGGGGGAAAGAGACGCACATAGCGTGATCCCATATAAAAGGTATATTTATTTAATAAAACAAGTCCAATCAACTTACATTTAAAACAATGCTGCAGTGTGTAGTAACTACGAGCGCCGAGCTCGTCTCCTGTTGTTTGTCTGTGGCAGCGTCCCGTGCTCCAATCCTAATGCATATCGTCACGTCACGTGACTTCTTCAGAGGAAGAGTGAAGAAGTCACGTGACGTGACGATATGCATTAGGATTGGAGCACGGGAAAGCAAGCGCAGCTGTGTCACCCATTCATCCACAGACTCACCTCCACACTGGTTCCTCTCATAAAACAGTTTCCTTTGCACTGTGGAGTTTCTCCTTGGGTTGCAGTTAGGGTTGCCATCTTTTTTTCAAGACAAACCTAAACACTTTAGTGGCGCCCAGCATTTTTTTTTGTAGTATACACTATAGGATTAGTATAAGACCTGGGACACCTTTGGGTGTGCCAAGGAGAGTAATAATGTGTAATGTGGCAGGATGGGGAAGGGGGGTGGACATGGGGGGTTGTGGGTAGTATAAATAGGAGGGGCTGCAAGGGAAGGGGTGACCGGAAAGACAGGAAGGTGGGGGGGGTGAGCAAGAGGGATGACTGGGGATGCAGCAAAGATAGTTTGGTGGAGTTGGATGGAATTCAGACAAGGATGGGGAGGGGGAAAGGAATGGAATGAGACTTGCAGAGAGAAGGGAGCTTGCTATATAAGGTGAGAGATGCAGATGGAGGTGAGCAAGGAGGCAATGATCAGGGAGGACCAGAGTTGGTGGTGAAGAGAAGGAAGAGGCTGAATGAATGGGAGAGAAGCAGTTCTGAAGTGAGATGCGGCATTGCTAGTGAGATTGAGATTGAGCAGCATGTAATGTGAATGAAAGGCAGTTAGGTTGTGTTACAGTAGAGTTGGACCAAAGTATGGATTGATGAGGAGCAGGAGAGGCCCAGGGAGCAGTCAAGTGAGAATGGAAACAGTGCAGGGGGGTAGAGTTTAAACTGAAAGTGCCAATGGAGGGGGACAGCTGGGGGGCGGTGAGCGGCCAAAGGTGCAGAGGGGGTGGCTGTTATAGGGAGAATCCTGATGAGATTAGCTCTGAATAATGTGTCTGGGTTTCAGGTGGACTGAAACCTGGGCACATGATTCAAAACCCAAACTGTTGGGGTGAATCCTGGACAGGTGGCAACCCTAGTTGCAGTATGCTTCAAACTTTGCAAACAGTACCCTAGTTTTCTTTTTGTCCTCTGCAGTGATGTCCCCACTTGCTTGCCAGGCTTGGCACACATAGTGTCCTTTTTGTCCCACACATATCAGAAAGTGAGCTGCCTTCTGCTGATCAGTCCATTTGTCTGCATCTGGTCCTGCAAACACAAGCTCTATCAGCTCCCTCCATTGTGACCAGTTTTCAGATACATTCCCTGATTCCAAATCCAGGGAAGGATTGTTCTTTGTGTTGCTGTTTGCTGCTATGACTCTGCTGACCTGACTTCTGGTACCATGTGATGTTTTAACACAAAGTATAGGCAGACAGCAAAGAGCTTGAACAGGAGCCTGGTGTTTATTCAGCAGCATCCATCTTACAACTACCACAGCTCCCTGCCCCCAGATCACATGACTAAAACTGTTAACTGTTTCCTAACATGCATAAGGAACTAGGCATAACAACTGAACTTGAAGTATAACATAAAGCATACAAATTATTACAGGGTCCCCCCCAAAATCCATACCAGACCCCCATCTGAGCATGCAGCCTGGCAGGCCAGGAAATGGGGGGGTGAGCGAACCATACCAGACCACATGCCCTCTACATGGGGGAGTAATTTGGGGCAGGGGGGCCTCAGGCTGATGAGGACAAGGACTTCTTCCCCACAACCCTGGCCTGGTAGTTGTGGGTGTGCAGGGGGGAGACTTTCTTGGCCATTTTCTGACCTGCTTGCTCATTTTAGTGTGGAGTACCCCTTTAAATCCATACCAGATCTGCAGGGCCTGGTATTGATTTTGGGGGACCCCCACATAGTTTTTTTTTCTCATTTTTTAATTTGCCAGCAATTCTGTATAAATTCAGCTGTCAGTGGGGAACCCACTGCTTTTGTTTTTTGGATTTGTTAGTAGGAAACAAAAGTGAAGAAAGTGAAGTGAAAATAGGTGCTGAAATGGACACATGCACAACTTCAGTGTGATTTACATTACAGTCTATGAGAGATAAATCTCACCACTTTAAGTTGCAGCTATTAAGACAGAGCCATAGAAATACATTAGGTGCGACTTCAGGTGCGATTTGGAAATCACATGTCACACCTGAAGTCGCACAAGTGTGAATGGGGGCTTAAACTTTGAATAAATTAGAAACACATTTTTGACTGGTAAACTAGAAATTACAGAGTAAAAAAAACTGCAATATAGCCTGTAATAAAAATAATGATATCTTTGGAAAATGAAAAAGAAATTTGAATTTGAACACCTATTTGCCTAAGGCCTGGTACACACAGTTTTTTTTTTCATTTAACCCAGCGAGCTGAACGAAAAAAAACTGAGGAGCTCAGGAGGAGCCGCTGTACAAATGATCAGATGTTAGTACAGTGACCTTCCCTGCTGAGCTATTGTGTTCTGACAGGGGGACCTCCCCCCGCCAGAACACACTTGTCAGCGCTCTCAGCCCATTGGCTTAGAGTGCAGTTCAGATACAGATCGGCAGACCTTTTTTCAGTCATGCCCCTTCGAAAGAAGCCGGCCGAACAAGCCGAATGTCAGCTGGTTTCTACTGAACGGGTCGATGCCGCCCAACATTCGGCCCATGTGTACTAGGCTTAAAGCGGATTTCCACCCAAAAATGGAACTTCCGCTTTAAGAGAAGGTGACCCCCTGACATGCCACACACCGCGGGATCGGAAGGGAGATCACCTCTCCCCCTCCCTCTCGGCAATCATCTGGGACATGTCACAAGTCCCAGATGATTGCCCGGCCAGTCACAGTGCGCAGTGCAGCTCACAGCCACAGCCGGGCGCCTACAGTGACAATGCAAGCGCCGCAGAGAGGAGGGGGGATGAGCGGGGCTTTGTTCCCCCGCATCGCTGGACCCTGGGACAGGAGAGTGTCTGATTATTAAAAGTCAGAAGCTGCAGTATTTGTAGCTGCTGACCTTTATTTTTATTTTTTTAAGCGGAACTCCGCTTTAACTTTTTTTTAACAAAAGGGATTATCCAGAAATGATTAACAATATAATTCCATCAGCATTTCCTCTAGATCATTGTTTTACTTCAGTGTACAGTCACTTTTGGAAATAACAACATATAGAAACTATGCTAATGTTAATTGGAAAGAGACAACGAATGATTATTGAATTTAATCTTCAAATACAGGAATATGTCACACAATTGAAGCCCTTTATGGAGGGCCCACAATTTGAATTAGTAAAACTACAAATGCAAATAGGTAGATCAAAATGGAGAAAGATCCACCACACAAAATTAAACAAACTTGAGAGAGATAGAAATACGATGTTTAGATATAACTGTAAAAACACTGTGAATTTAAATGAAACTAGTACAGATAATAAGTTAGCACAAGAAAATCAGACCTATACACCTCGACAAAAAGAAGTATAAGGAAACTGGGTAGTAACAGTTCACCTCCAAAATTTATATGATCAAAACTTTACTCATCACACAAAACAAAATAAACAAATGAAAGTGAATTTAAAAAAAAGACCGAAAACAACATGTCTCTAAACTGAACATTGATTTAAACACTAATGAACAGGATTGATTAAGTTAAAGTGGAGTTCCACCCAAAAATGGAACTTCCGCTTTAAGTGATGGTGACCCCCTGACATTTGGCATGTCATTTTTTTGGGGGGGGGATACCCTCTTTTTAGAGGCATCCAGCTCCCACTTCCTCCCGTGCTCCGCGGCTCCTCTGTAAGGAAGATCACCTCTCCCCTTCCCTCCCTGCACTCTTTTCGGACACATCACAGGTCCCAGAAGATTGCCCGGCCATTCACAGCGCGCAACGCTTTTGCGCATGCACAGTGCGTGCCTGGCTGTGGCTTCACAGTAAGAATGCTGGCGCCGTGGAGAGGAGGGGGAGAGGAGTGGGGCTTCGTATGCCTGCATCGTTAGACCATGAGACAGGTGAGTGTCTGATTATTAAAACTCAGCAGGTACACTTTTTGTAGCTGCTGACTTTTAAATTTTTTTTTGGCGGAACTCCACTTTAATAACAACCCCATAACATATATTGGTAATATTAGATGATGTGGCGCTTTGCTTAAAAATAAATTGGTTACAATTAGGGATGAGCTTCGAGTTCGAGTCGAACTCATGTTCGACTCGAACTTCGGCTGTTTGCCAGTTCTCCGAACAGCGAACAATTTGGGGTGTTCGCGGCAAATTCAAAAGCCACGGAACACCCTTTAAAAGTCTATGGGAGAAATCAAAATTGCTAATTTCAAAGACTTATATGCATGGTATTGTCATAAAAAGTGTTTGGGGACCTGGGTCCTGCCCCAGGGGACATGGATCAATGCAAAAAAAAGTTTTTAAAACGGTTGTTTTTTCAGGAGCAGTGATTTTAATAATGCTTAAAGTGAAACAATAAAAGGCATTACAAAGGCCAAAAGGCATTAGGAGGTAATCATAATGGCCTGTTCTGATATTAAACGCAGTTTTCCACTCGTCGCCCTCCTCAATCCTCACGAGATCGTATGCCCCTCTCAAATCAAGCTTCGTGAAAATTACTCCCTTGAGGCAGTCAAATAACTCTGTAATCAATGGAATCGGATAGGCATTCTTAATCGTGAAACGATTGAAACCCCTATAATCAGTACAAGGTCTCAGTTCACCACTCTTCTTCTTCACAAAGAAGAAACCAGCACCAGCAGGAGACGAGGACTTATGGATGAAACCTCGAGAAAGTGCGTCTGCATCATACTCCTCCATGGTCTTATCCTTCAAGACCGACAAGGGTAAACCCTCTCACAAGGGGGTATGGCACCAGACTGAAGGTCGATTGCGCAATCATACGACTGGTGTGGAGGCAAACTACTGGCTTGACTTTTGTCAAACACATCGCTAAAATCACGGTACTCCTCTGGTAGGAAGGAGAGTGAAGAGGTGCACAGGACCTTGGCTACCTTCTGTGAAGCACGTCATACTACATTGTGGTGACCAGGAGAGAACCTCAGCATGGATCCAATCAAAAAAGGGGTTGTGCCTCTGTAACCAAGGATAACCAATAACTAGCGGAAACTTAGGTGAGGAAATAAATTGGATTTAGATTATCTCATGGTGAAGAGCCATGGACAATGGAACAGTCTCATGAGTCACATGGGCAGGCTGTAGAGGTCTCCCGTCAAGAGCCTCAATGGCAAGTGGAGTGTCACGCAGCTGCAGCGGAATCGAGTGCTTCGATACAAAGGCAGCATCAATAAACAGGCCTGCAGCCCCGGAGTTGATTAGAGCCTGTATCTCGACTGACAACTCAGCTCAAGAAAGGGTAACCAAAACCAGGGGCTCATCCTTCTGGATAACTGGGGATGAAACA